>NC_140829.1:1710000-1740000 GCF_050613455.1 Vespa mandarinia | reverse complement strand
TCGTATATTTAAATTCAATTAATTTTGCTAATAACGTTCTTTTACATAAATACATCATAAAATATGTATTTCATTCTTTTTTTTTTTATACGATTCGCCTTACTTGAGATTTTGTGATTTAAATAAATTGTCAGTATTTATATAATAATAATGATTACTACGTGACACAAGTTAATATAACAATCTTAGACGCAAAATTGACGTTTAATTATTTATATTGATCAAAATATTCATATATATATATATATATATATATATATATATATACATATATAGATGTATATATATAGCGACTATTTATTTTACATAATACCATTATCATTAATCAATTAATTAATAATAAACATTAAAGAGAAAACATATATGAAAGTGTTATATTTTTAAATCGATCGAACGTTCAACGATGAACGTTAGAAAAATAATAAAAATAAATAAATAAACGAATAAATGGGTTTTTTTTTTTTTAAATATTGTTGAAATATTTTCGTTAAAAATTTTTTTACAATTAAATCTTTTAAAATCACTCATTGGTCATTCATATATATCTTTATTATTACTATTATTACTATTACTATTACTATTATACAAGTACTAATACTATTAATACCACTAAATACTATTACAAACTTAAATGTCATAGTAGAGAAGGATTCTGAACAGTTGGATGCACGAGTGAAGATTTACCATTGTAAATTGGTAACTACAGTTGAAGCTCAACCATTCGTACGCAGTACGTGCCTCTCGTCGGCAGTTCGGGCTCGCACACTTACGATAATTCGCTTTGCTAATTTTCAATCGCGACACGTGACGGTCAGCTTCACGCGCGAATGCATAAATATCCGTTTTGATGTTCGAAGCGAGATACAGGAGAAGATAAATAAATGTACATACGAACGAAAAGAAAAAAAAGAAAGAATGAGAGAGAGAGAGAGAGAGAGAGAGAGAGAGAGAACGAGTTTTATCATAGAAAATGCTTGAAGGTATTGTGTGACTAACGAACAAAAAAGATAACAAAAAAGAAAAAAAAATCAAATTAATCACTTCATTATAAGCTTTCAAGTTCCAATCTTAAATTATATATATATATATATATATATATATATATATATATATGTATGTATAATAAGATCAAAAATTTGTAATTTATAATGAGTAATCCAATAAGTAATCCAAATCTTTTATTAATTATTAATAATGGAATGTATTAATTAAAATAGATATTAACTTTTTGAAAATCCTTTTTGAAGGCGTTTTAATAAAACAAAAAACGAAAAAAGAAAAGAACAAAAAAAGAAAGAAAGAAAGAAAGAAAGAAGAAACAAAATTACATTGATGGAATATAGGGAGTGAAATTCAATTAATTCAATTAATTTAATTAATTTAATTAATTTAATTAAAATAATATTATAATTTAAAAAATAATTAAAAGGATTACGTTAAAAATAATATAAATATAGAAAATATCTAATACACGATTAATGTTATTTATTATATAATATTAATCGTCAAATTTTCAAAAGAAAATTCTCTGAATAAATAAATATTAATTATATATAATTTATATATAAACAGATATTAAATAAATATATAGATAATAAAAAATCTTAACGTTAAGAGAAAGATAAAAAATGAATAATAAATCTGATGTAATAAACGGAAAGAGAGAGATAAAGATAAAGAAACAAAGATAAAGAGAAAGAGAAAGAGAGAAAGAGAGAGAGAGAGAGAGAGAGAGAACAGGGTTGAATTTTCAAAGTAAAGGGTTGAAATAGACAGCGCAGATCCACGGGATGGCACTGCACTGCGGCGAATAGAATCTCGTTTCGTTCCTACGCTTGTAGTTATGTGCAATTGTGTTCGTAATGGTGATACACGTAAATATATACATACATATATATATATATATATATATATATATATATATGTATTTATGTACTACGAAAGATGACAGTGGTAGAACTATATAGAAACGTATGCACGCGGAGAGTGTTGCTAGAAATAGAGAGATAGTACTATACTACATAGTCGTAGGTACCTACTCTTGTCCACAAAGGACCCGTTCCAACGTTACTCTCGCACTTGTATCTATTTGCATAGAAGACGTTAGTGGCTTACGTATTCGATGTTTGTCGATTGCTATTCAAATCACGAATTTCCCACGAAAATAGTTTGCCCTTATGTTATTTCATATATTCATAACCATTGTTCAAAGAATTTATTATGTATTATGAATTTAATTGAGAATAAATGTTTCCTTTAATTATTTATTAAAGAAAATTTTTTCGCGGATATCTTTTCTACGTATTCCCATAAATTTGTTGATTTGTAGGAAGAATTTTTTTTTTCTTTTTCTTTTTTTTTTTTTTTTTTTAAAAAGAATGACAAACACTCGAGATTGATTTTATTGAATCTTTAATATTTCAATGTGCGCATAGATTTTTGTTCGTTCGATAATATGTGCACGTGTAAGTTGAAAAAAATTGGGAAAATTTTAATGTCGTAGAAAAATTTATTCTACTTTTGTTTGACTCGAGTTATTTCAATTTTTCGACGAATCATTGATCTTATCTCTTAGTATATCTATTTGCATTGTAGACGTATAAGTGGCTTACGTATTCGATGTTTATCGATTGCTATTCAAATCACGACTTTTTCATGAAAATAATTCACCTTTGTATTATTTCAAATATTTATAATCATTGTTCGAAGAATTGATCTGTATTATAAATATAATCGTGAAAAAGATTTGTATAATTATTTATTACAGTAAATATTACATAAAACTTTTCTACGTCGGAATATAAATTTGTGAATTGTATGAAAATATTGAATTATGCTTATGTATGATATTCTATATCCTTATGTATTTAATACATTTAAATGTTGAACATAAATTATTAACAGTCGAAATGAAATATTCAGAAATAAGAAAAAATTTGCTCAAAATATTTTTTAATAAAAAAATTATACGAAATTTTGCGAAGATCCTGTATAAATATGTAGATTGTATGAAAATATTTGATTATACAAACACATGAAATATATTATTTCAAACGAACCATAGATTTTGTTTCTATTTGCATGCGAAAAGTTAATGGTTTACATATTCTATATTTGTCTATTGCTGTTCAAATTTCCCATGGGAATAATTTATCACTTTGTTGTTTCAAATATTTACAAAGTATAGTTCAATGAATTGTTCATTATTACAAATTTGTTTGAGAGAAATTTTGCGTGATTATTTTTTATAAAAACTTTTATATACATTTTTATTCTATGATTAAATATTTCTTTTTAGATATGTATAATAAACGTGCGAATATTGAATCGTACGAATATATGATATATATTTTAAATATTTCATGCATTTAAATGTCCACCATAAATTTACTGCATAACTGTTCCTTTTCAAATTTTATTATTTTTCAAACGAATCATAGATCTTATTTCCATTTTTATGTTAAACTTTCATGATGATTATACTTATTCGACGTTAATCGATTGCAATTAAAATCACGAATTTCTAATGAAACTATAATAGTTTATATTAAATAAAGAAATTAGTTATTATATTAATTTAAATATTTACGAAGTATTGTTCAAAGAATAGATCAGTATTATGAATTTAATTGAAAGAACCTTTATATAATTATTTCCTACAGATAATTTTACATAAACTTTTTTCTATGGTTAAACTTTTTTCTTTTATGGGTACATACAAACGTGTAGATTATACGAGAATATTGAATTATACAACACATATAATATATGTTTTAAATATTTCATACGTTTAAACGTCTAATATAAATTCATTGTACTTTCTCTCGTTTTATGTTCTTGTATTTTTCGTTCCTCGTACGTACCACAGCTATTCGTAGAATTAGGAAATTATATTCATAGCTCATGTAAATTCTTCGTTAGTAGTAATAATAATAATAATAATAATAATAATAATAATAATAATAATAATAATAATAATAATAATTATTATTATTATTATATTTTATTATTATTATTATTATTATTATTATTATTATTATTATTATTATTATTAATATTAATCATTATTATACGCGTTATCATGTGAGTAATTTCGTTGTCGGAGTTTCGCTATACAAAATGTAAATGGGAGAATAAATTATTATTCACAGGGAAACTGAAAAGTAGTTCCGAGTTTAATCGTGTTGTAATATGGTCGATAAAAATTTCATTCTGTTGGGTAGTTACGAAGGACCAATTAGAAAACACGAGAGAAAGAGTATGAAAGAGAAAGAGAGAGAGAGAGAGAGAGAGAGAAAGAGAGAAAGAGAAAGAGAGAGAGAGAGAAAGAAAAAGAGAAAGAGAGAGAGAGAGAGAGAGAGAGAGAGAGAGAGAGAATACAATTTTTTTTTTCTCTTTAGCCAATTAAAAATTTTTTAATTTCGTTTAATCCCAGTAAGCTTGCTTACGAGGGAACACCTCGGTGCAAACATTTTTTTCTCTTCCTTCAAATCATTATAAATATGTAGAGTATTAAAAGTTATAAGACGTCAGCCTTTTTGCATTTTCTTTTGTTACTAATAAACGATTTAAAGGAGTTAAACACGTAGTACCTTGATTTTCATTGGTGGTGAGAAATTTTCTTTCTCTCTCTCTTTTCTTTTTTTTTTTTTTTTTCTTTTTTTTTTTTACTGGCGCACAAAATTCACAGCTCGTTTTATCGGAAAACGTTTTAGACAAATATTGTTCGGATTTTTAATGTAACAGCAATATGGCGCTTCGTTAGAGATTTCATTCTTTTTTTCGTGTTTTTCTTTTTTTTTTCCCTTCTTTATTATCGAAAATTTATTATGTACTTTTTGTCACGAAGCAATTATATTGTTTTTAATTAATAAAGAAAAATTACTCTGTATAATTATTGTCTATTTTCTTGTCGTCTATATAACACGAAATTTTTTCAGAAATTATATTATGTCAATTTAAGTTTTAAATAATGGTAATAATTATCGTAATAATTATTTTTAAATTTGAATACACACACACACACACACACACATACATACATACATACACATATAAAGTGATGTAGATTTAAATATTTTTAAAGTCATAATCAGTGATCATTATAAATCAATCGTAATAATTATTTTTATATTCGAACACACATACATACATACATACATACATACATACATACATACATACATACATACATACACACAAAGCTTACTGATTTAATTGATTCATCACTTATTATCATTTTATTTTAAATATATCGTTTCAGATAGCACAGCACATGGTATACGACGTTTAAAAGCGGACATTTTTCAAGAATGGCCGTCACCGGAGAAAGGACCATACTTCGATACTTCGGTGCCATCAAATATGACCGGCTTAGTCGGGAAAACCATTGAGTTGATCTGTAAAGTGAAGAATCTCGGAAACAGAACGGTAACCACGTACTATAGCATAATGATATATATCTGCTCATTCTTAAACATAGAATACATTAGCAACATTTTTCTTGAAAAACTTTTATCATGAATATAATATAGGTATTATACTTACATTAAATCTAATTTCTACGATGTAGTGTATATATGTGTATATATATATATACACATACATACACTAAAGTCAGTTTATTGATCTAATCGTTTAAGGAGTTACAAATATCTGGACTATTCAAAAGTAGGACAATTTTTATAATTTTCTTTTTAACATTAGTCATTTATTTTATTAATAAAGTTATTTTTATTTATAAAAAATTTATTATTAATAAATTATTATTTGTTATTAATAAAAGATCATCTAAACATGTGTGATAGCGCGTACTTCGACGAATATTTTTCAACAAAAAAATTAAAACTATTTTTTATTCCTGTTAGGACTTATCGATCTCGTATTAGAGTAGTTTCGATCATTTTGATGGTATCAAAAATATCTCCTCAGAGTGTTATCAAAATTGAAAAAAAAAAAAAAGGGAAAATAAAAAGCGCCTGAAAGTGGATTTAAAAAAAAAGAAAAAAAAAAAAGATCAAAATGGGTCATTCGTAAAGTGCATTTTGTAATATTTTCATTTCTTAAACAAATATAAATGATTGAATTTATCGTTTGATTTTCGATTGGAAATTTCGATTAAATATTTGATGAAAAGAAAAAAAAGAATTGAAAGAAATTCACTGAAAAAAATTTAAACGCGTTTTTCAAGACTAATCAATTGACGTAAAGAAATAATCGCATCGAATTTCATTCGAATATCGAAATATTATTGAGATCGATTTGAAAAACATAATTTTTGAGATAATACCGTTTAAAGTTTAATAAAATTTTCCGATAACATTCTTAAAGAATAATACTATCGAGCTAAATGAATAAAAAAATAAACTATATATTATATATATTTTTTTGAAAAATCAAATTTTTTCAATTTTCCAGATGTAGAATACATAATCGATTAATTTATCTTCACACTTCATTTTTCACTTCGTAATATCTTCTTCTTCTCAATTATTCGTAGCGTTGTAGTTGCACTTTTATAATATTATCGGAGAAAATGAAAAAAGAAAAAAAGAAAAATAAAAAAAATAGAAATAGAGAGAAACATTTTTAAAAGATCGATGATATTTTTCTTTTTTCTTGTTATTTTTTACTTTTTCTCTTTTTTTTTTTTTTTCGTTAAAAAAGTCAATTCCTCGATTACTTTATTAACTTTCTAGAAACAAAAGATGAAAAAATTATATTATTATCAGATGATTAAATTCACGAAGAAATGAATTGAAACGATTTTCGAAAGATCATCCAAGTAGATTGAAAGTTTTCAACGATAGCCAATCCTCTTTTCGTTCGTTTTATCCTCCCTCCTCCCTCCTCTCTCTCTCTCTCTCTCTCTCTCTATATATATATATATATATATATATATATATATATATTATATATATATAAAGGAGATATATACATATATATATATATATATATATATATATATATATCTTCTACCCATTTCTCTTTGATATTAGAGACAGTTGAAAATGATTCAAAGCGAGCGTGTAAATTAAATCATAGTTAACGTTTATTCAACCGGGAAATTATCTCTTTCTGTTCTTTACCACATCTTACTGTTCCTTTGGAACCCATTGCAAGAATCTTTGCTGGATCTTTCAACCCTTTCAAATGCATCCGAAAAGTTTTCACAGGTTTAGGAAGGACGATTAAGTCGAGAAAGAGAGAAAGATAGAGAGAGAAAGAGAGAGGGAGAGAGAGAGAAAGAAAAACCGAAAGAGAGAGAGAGAGAGAGAGAGAGAGCTAGAGAGAAATAGAAAGAGAGAAAGAGAGAGAGAGAGAAGTCACTTCCCTTTCATTCTAAAGGTATGTATGTACGTCTTTATATATAGAGTGTAACGCCGCTCGCGGGTTACCAGTTTTAATCCCGAAACTCATTTCTATGCAAAGCTCGGTTGCTCACATTTATGCCTGTCCCGGAAGTACGTGTGTACCGTCTAATACGTTTCGTTGATAACGCACGTTTTATACTTGTTCACTTGTTCGTTGCTGAACGGCGCTAGGAAAATTGAGATTCCGCGGTCGAGGGAAATTACGAAGATCGCGGCTACGTTCTCTTTCTCCTTTTCTTTTTCTCTCTTTCTCTCTCTCTCTCTCTCTCTCTCTTTTTTTCTTTTTTTTTTTTTCTTTTTAACCACGCTTTTTCCAAATCGTAAAGAATTGAGAAAGCTTGAACGAATATATACGATTATTATTATTTAAAAGTTTCTTCGTACTTTTGACTTCAAATTCTTATGCTTTCTTTTTTTCTTTTTCTTGTTTTTTTTTTTTTTTTTTTTTTTTTTCTTTGCAAAAGAGAGAAAATTGTTATTAAAGGAATTAATTGTAATTGAATGTCAATTGGAATAAAACAATTGTATTGAACTTTTGTTATTAATTATTCATTAATGTTTAAAGGGAAATATTTGAAATCAATCGATTAATATCGTATTTGATTAGTTTTATCGAAGAAATTAATAATATAACGTCTTACTTACAGAGTTTCTCTATCTTTTTTATTAGTCATACAAAAAGAAAAGAAATATAAATATATATAATTAATATAAATATATATATATATATATAGACAAATATAAATATACATACATAATATATACAAATGAATTATATTAATATTATTATTTAATCGATCGTGTAACGTTAGCTGTTCAATATGTGCGAAATAAATGACGTCGAAGAGTACGCACGTTTCTCTGCTTAAAATAAAAAACAAAAAAAAAAAAAGAAAAAAAGAAAGGTAAAGCAAGTTGGCACGAATAAACGTGGAATATTTTCCGTGGTTGGAATTAAAAGCACGATAGAACGTGTGAGATATATACATACATATATACGTATACCTATACACATAACTAAATATATATATATATATATGTGTGTGTGTGTGTGTATATATATATGTACAATGTCGACAGGAAGAATCCTCTCGATTATAAAAGAAATCACGAATTCTCTTTTGTAATTACAAACGATACACTTTTTAATTAATATCGAACGTGTTTTAAAATCTTATCAAATCGCAAACGTTAATATAAATTCCATAAAATCGCATTTCGGTTACGTAAAGACAAATAGATTTAATCTCTCTCTCTCTCTCTCTCTCTCTCTCTTTTTCTTTCTCTCTCTCTTCCTCTCTCTCACATATATATATATATATATATATATATATATATATATACATTTTTCTTTGCATTTTTCTCTTTGTTTCTCTCTATCTCACATATATCGAATTTTGTGGTAATTCATTAGTTAAAGTACCATTGTCATTAAGCTCCTAACAATGTCAATAAATTAGTATGATGTAAAATAATTATTTTTTTTCCCTTGTTACCATAAAAATTGCAATCGTATTAACATTCCTATAGTTCATCTTCTTTTATTCTATCGTATTTTTATAAATCAATTCATGTAAATAACAATTGTTATTGAGAATTATAATAAGTATACGAAAAAAAAAAAAAAAAAAAAAAAAAACAATAGAAAAAGTTTGGCAATCATTAATTCATTTAATAATGGAAATATATCATATAAAAAAATTTTTAAAGCATATATCTTTTCAATTCAAAAGGAAAAAATTCAAAAGCATTTTTTTTTATAGGACATAAGTTTATAGGAATTATTTTCATCCATTTGACCTCAATAATAAGCAGTATAATTTTGATTCCATACTATATTTGAATATCTTGTATATTGTACATATGTATGTATGTATGTATTGGAAACAATATCGTTTTCGTGAAAATCACTTTGTACTCAAAGTGAATGATTTAGAGTTTATTTGACGAGTCTCGAAGTTCCGATCATTAATACCGGAAACATAGAGAATTTTCAATATTTCCTTTGGCATTGTTTGAACGATTAGTTGGAGAAGGATTCATTCAATCCGTACACATTCGAATTTTGCCGCTTATTTCATTCCTTGATTCGAACGAACGTAAAGTTCGTTTATGCGAACACATTAATCCTATTATACAATCAATTTGATAACGATTATAGTGTTTATTAGTGTTTATTCTATTATGCTGATCTGAAATTGTTTTTTTTTTTTTTGTATTTTTTTTTTTCGTTCTCTTTTATTATTTCTAAGTAAATTTATACGCAAAACATGATAGATATTCATATGAGTTATTTTGATTATTTTGAAAGTAATACGACTTCTTGCAATTTCTTGTTTTTTGTTTCTTTTTTCTTTTTTTTTTGATTCTATATTATCATTATTAATGATTAATCAATTATTAATCATTAAATTGTATAATGGAATAAATAATTTATCTTTTATTTTTTTCGTGAAGAACATTTCACACATTGAATCAAAATTCAACGTAAAGTTCATTTATGTGAATACCATAATCTTATTATAGAACTATACTGATGACGATTATATGGGATATTCTACGTGCGAATAAATCTGAAAGCATTTGTTATGTTTCTTTCGTTCTTCATCTTTATATCTAAATAAATTCATTGCAAAACGCGATAAATACTTCATTCATTTCGTTATTTAGATCTCTCGAAATTGGATATATTCACGAATTTGAATATTTTTCATTATTTTTTTTTTTTTTTGTCTTTGATTATATATTGTTATCATCAATTTTGAGTAGTCCAATGCGAAAGGGATCAGTACCATAAAAGTGCAATAAGTGTAGAATGACATATTAACTTTATGAATAATAGTGTTTTGAATAGAAATTGCGTACGCATTTATAACTATTATTTCTTTTTTTTTCATTTAAATTTATATTAATAATAACATATGGCAATATTTATGTATATATATATATACATCTGTGGGATTATTTTGTGTTTTATTTTTTATTTTTTATGTTTTTTTTTTTTTTTATAAACTTTGATCTAAGAATTAAATTTGAAAAATAACTTGATAAGAATACTATTCTTATCAGATTATATTTTATTCAGAATAAGGAATATTTAATATTATCACGAAATTATGAATTAAGGGATAATAAGAAGAAACGATAAGATGTCAGAAACAATAAAAATCTTATTTTTCAATATTTTATGAGAGAATCAATTATCACGCAAAATCTCTCAATTATTAATCATTGTACAATATAACAAGCAATCAATTTTTTTACATTCCACATTTAACTAATATTTATAAATTTTTATATTTTATATTTTACATTTTATTGTATAACTTGAAATTATTTTGAAGTGTACATAATTAGGGTTAAATTATTTTCACTTTAGATCAATTTGCTAATATCTATAGATTAGTCATTTTATTAATTTCTTTTTTTTTTCAATAATTATTAATAAAAAATTTCTTATCTATTGCAAGGTGTCGTGGGTAAGGCATCGAGATATTAAATTACTTTCACTATAGATCAATTTACTAATACTTGTAGATTAGTCATTTTATTAATTTTTTTTTTTTTTTTTCAATAATTATTAATAAAAAATTTCTTATCTATTGCAAGGTGTCGTGGGTAAGGCATCGAGATATTCATTTGCTGACCGTGGGACGTTACACCTATACTAGCGATCAACGTTTCGAAGCAATGCATATGCCACATTCGGAAGAATGGACATTGCAAATACGATATCCTCAGAAAAAGGATTCCGGTGTATACGAATGTCAAATCTCTACGACACCCCCTATCGGACTTCCGGTTCATCTTACAATAGTTGGTAAGTCGTCAATTATTCAAAATAATTTTTATTTTTGTATTCAATATTAATGAGTTCCAAATAGTCCGATTAATTTTATTAATTGAAGTGAGATCAACGTAACGAGATCATTTGTTTTGATCATTTATTATCGATAATAATCGATCGAAGGAAGAAAAAATTTCTTTTCGAAATTTTTCTAAAGATATGAATCGTTCGAAAGCTCACACACACATAAAAAAAAAAAAAAAAAATGTATATCTATGGCATACATAGCGTGTCGATTATGATTGTTATGAGATCTTTTCTTCGAAAAGTTATGATCTTCTTTTCAAACGACAAATCATACTTGAAAGATCTTAAATGACAACAGACAAACAAATTTAATATTATACGAAAGATTCTTTTAATTATTTTTACGTTGGTTCCTCTTTTTTTTTCTTTTTTGTTTTTTTTTTTTGTTTTCTTTTGTAACTTTGAATCAATAATTTTCGAAAAAAAAGTCAATAAGTTTCGAAGTTTCAGGTTGGAAAGAATTTTTACTTTATTTTCTTTTAAGTTAAATTTGTTTCTTTTATTTTAATTGAAATCCATTCAAAATTTGTTTACGTCCCTTATATCCGTTAATCAAGTTTTTTTGTTCGATATTACGTCGAATATTATGCAAAAGAGAAAATACTCTATATATGTATAAGTATGGTTGAGATAGTTAACGTTTAAAAATTTTTTTTTTTTAATTTACGATGAATCAATTAAGCTCAGGATCGGCAAATACGATTTATGGCAAGGACAGGATTCGCATAGGAGGATTTTTGGAATTTTCAAATTTAAAACAACTGAAAGATATATTGTTTATAAACGTAACAAGTCGCATGAGTCGTGCAATTTCATGCTATTTTTTTACGAATCACTTTTTTCTCTTTTATTATTATATTTTTCTAAATAACTTATAACATATCGTCGTAGAAATTTATGTAATTAAAGTTACCATTGA
Organism: Vespa mandarinia; assembly: GCF_050613455.1. NCBI lineage: Eukaryota > Metazoa > Arthropoda > Insecta > Hymenoptera > Vespidae > Vespa > Vespa mandarinia. Next base: position 1,727,834 of record NC_140829.1, on the reverse strand, counting down.
ATTAATTCTACTATCGTTCTTGTTTAATTGTTCAATGATGAAAATCTAAAAAATATTTCGATTTGGGAAATTATTTCTAATGGTATATTTAATGCAAGATTTTATTCAATAAGAAATCCATTAGAATCCTTTTCAGGGATAGGATATTAATCGAATTATCTTAGATTCGATTAAAACTTCATAATAATTCTTTTAAATGATAAAATAGAAAATTATCTATACGCCTTTCTCTCGTTATCATAAAGAAAAAGTACATACACACGCACACACACACACATATATATATATATACACATACATACACATACACTTATACATACTTACGCACATACATATTGGACAATACATACACATTATGCATATGTGTACGCATATATATATATACACACACACACACACGTACACACGCGCACGCAGCACGCACATGCTTATACATATATATGTATAGACATGTATACACACACACACACACACACATATATATATATATATATTATATATAGACGTTCTAGTTTATCTCGTAGAAGGAAGATTGAACATATCCTTAATGGAAGTAACACCACATGGGACCCGATCTCGCTCGGTTATATCTTACGCAGATACGCTTTGGAATGGAATTTCGTATCCACTTGCTTTTCTCTATCGCATCGACACTCGCTTTGAGAAAGAATTTAATCAGTCTCTATTCGAGGATGGAATATAGAATACTTTATCCTTTCCCTTTCTCTTTTCTATTTTTTTTCTTTCATGTGTATCTATACACATATATATATATATATATATACACATACACACACACACATATATATATATATATATATGTATCTTCTATGTACTTACATACGTACTTATATACGTATATATGTATGTCATTATTTTCCCGAAGAAACATATTGGAAACTTAGTTCTTATATATTTCTATATAGAACAAGTTCTTTTTCTACTCAGTAGTTTTACTATTCGCCGAATGAAAATATCCGATAGCGTTATTCCAATGATACATGTAGATATGTATTTATATAAACTTGAGAAATCATTGAAACACATTTTCCTGATTACGAAAAAGAGAGAGAGAGAGAGAGAGAGAGAGAGAGAGAATATGATGAATATGGTGAATGTTTATCAATTGAATTATCGTTCGAATCAATTTTATTGGAATAATATTTTTTCTTTAAAAAATATTATTTTCTACGAGTGTTTTGTCAATAAAGAATAAATCATATCGTTGGAATATTGAATGAGAGTATAAATATATGAAACTAGTAATGCAGACAAAGCTGATAAAGAAATTTTTCTTTTTTTTTTTTTTTTTTTTTTCTATCTTCTTTTATATCTATCTCGGAAATCTGTAAAAAAGCTTTTTGAAACGAACGATTAAATTAATAATAATAAATAGTCACGTTTAATTCATCTTCTGGAGTATCGATGTTGTTTCTTTTTTTTGTTCTTTTTTTTTTTTTTTTTTTTTTTTTTTATTAAAAATATTTACGATTCTTTTCGATTATTAATCTAAGAGATATATCATATAATTTTATTGAAACGTAAATATCAAATAAATTCGACGCTTTCGAAAATGAAAGAAAAACTTTTTTTCTATAATATTCGTTAGATTCGTTCTATTAATTTAAAAAGGAAAATAAAATTCAGATACGTGAAAAGAGGATTTTAAAAACACGGCAAAACTGTATACAACGTGTATACTTTCTCGGTTATAATCTTCTTCGATTATCGATACTTTTCGCTACCCTGAAGGGAAGAATATTTCAATAAACTTTCCTCTCTCTCTCTCTCTCTCTCTCTCTCTTTTTCCTTCTCTCTTTTTTTCTCTTTTCCTCTTTCCCTTTCTTTTTCTATCTTTCTCACACTAACTAACTTTTCTATTCCTTTTAGTTTTAATTTCTTTAAACTTCCGATAACTCTTACGTAGATTTTAGTTTGAAAATTAAATTTATTTCGTTGCAGGTAATGAATAAAGTCATCTTTTATATATAAGAATATATATCTAGGAATGACTAAATTATTAGTTCCATTAGTTCCATACTAATAATATAACATAAACAATACGCATACATACATACACATGTAAATAAATACTATTTTAATAAATCATAACGTTTCACTTTACCTTCCCCATCTATTATTGTTTTTATTATATTTATATATATTCTTTGAATTTGCCAAAATAAGTTGGTCCTACAAATGATTCGTCAAATGATTCGAAAAATCAATAGAAAGATGCTTAATGAAACGTTATATATAAAAATATCAATAAACTATGATTAATTCATTGATCTGATCTGGTTTAATGTATTGATTTATTTTTTACATTTTATTAATTGATAAATAAATTAACAAAAAATTTGGCAAATAATGATTCACTTATTCACTAAATGAATAATAATGACTCTAATCACTTCCCAATAAATGTCATCGTATGATGGCGTGACGATAAGTCACGTCAATTTAAGTAGCTAAGAATGTAGGAGTGATATACTGAAGATTTCTGCTAAAACTTTTACTCCTGATTTTATGTCTCTAACACTTTTGCCCTTTCAACGTATACGTAATGTAACATTTGCGACTCCATTATGGCTGGGTCGGCTAAGATAAGCCAAAGATCAGGGCCCTTTATATATAAATCCTCAGAAACACTTGGGTCCATAATATTGGCAATCATCAACATTTCGAAACCCTGAGTTTTTATTATTATTATTATTGTTATTATTGGTCTCATTTTTGTATCATCCACGAATGGTCTTATTCTTTCGAAAATGATTGAACCGAGTTTCATTCATTTTCGTGTTCGATTGTTCCTTTTTCTTTTGAGGTATGAACAAAATATTTTTTATATATTTTTAGAATAACGAATTTCTGTATATACGTATTGCATATATAGGGTGTCCCTTTTATCTCGAAAAATTGAAATATCTTCGACAAAAATGTTTTTCATACATTTCATTGATATAAAAGAATACTTTTTTTTTTTTCGTTTAGTCAAATGACGGAGAAATTTTTCAAAGCCAAATAAATTTGTTTAAATGGAGCTATATATATATATATATTTTTTTTTTTTTTTCTTTGTTTTCGTAGTTCGATGACATTTGTCGAGACAAATTCGAGAACGTGTTATACAAGATAATTTATTATTATAAAATATTACAAGTTATATTACAAATTTGTAAGTTCCTAAAGAATATAACACTGTATCATCGGTAGTCTGGTGATTAGCTTGCATACAGTAAACAAAGGCTGAACTTCTTATATCCCTTTATCCTTCTCAAACTACTGATCTAAGTAAACGAAGTTTATTTCTTAAGAAGTTTGGCCTTTGTTCATAGCATGCAGCCTAACAATCAACAAATAGCGATACAGGATTATAATCCTTAGGAATTCATAAATTTATAATTCATTTTATAATGTTTTACAATAATAAATGACCTTGTAAGGCATATCGTCATACAATTCGTCTGAACAACTATGTCATCGAACTATGAAAAGACAAAAAAATTATATATATATATATATATATATATATATATATATATATAAAAGAATGAATGTGAATTTAAATTTGAAATTTCCTCTGTCAGTAGATCTTGAAAAAAGAAAATAATTATCAGGAAAAAAAAAATTAAAGAAAATAATTTAATGCATTGATAAACGACTTAGATATCATAGCAATTGTAAATTAACAAGTCGAATTATCGTAATTGTTTTTTATTTCCATATCCTTTCTATTTGTTTTATTAATGGTGTGTATATATTCGTTTATTATTTTTTTTTTTCCCTATATTTCCTATAATCTTATATTTTATTTTGTATCTTATCAAAATAAGATTAAATACAAAAATTACTTTGTATTATTTTATCTCTTATATATAGTATTGTATGATTTTGTACATATATATTGTTACATCCCAATACAATTTGGATTGATTATTTTTCGAGAGCTATGATTGGCTGTATAATTATAATATAATTTAATCATGTTATCAATTAATTTATATTTGTTTATATTGCTCTATGTATCATTTTTTTGCGATTTGTGTATTTTGTGTCTTTAATTGTTTATTTATACTGTCTATTTATTTATATCATATCATTTTTGTCTTTTTGTGTATTTAACATTTTCAATCAACATTTTGTGTCAATTCATCGTCTATTATCATGTTATCTTTGTTGATGCATTTTTGATAATTTAATATTATCCTATATTGCTATATATCCTTTCGTTTCTTCTTATTTTCTTCCTCTTGTTATTATTATTCTTTCTCTAAAATTTTTAAACCTTCATTTTTCTGTATATTCTACGTCAATGATTTTCAAAATATGTTTCGCAAAACAAACAAATAAAAATTTTAGTGATTCCGCGTGACAATCCGATGATTGAATTATATTGGGACGGTCAAATTTTGTTTTTTTTTTTTTTTTTTTTTTGTTAGGGATTCTTTCCTTTTTTTTTCTTTTTTTTTCTTTTTTTTAATAAACTTTTGTTTCATCGAATAATATCTAAATCAAGTAACGTAACAATATTTCGTTACATTTGATATGTCATTAAATTTTTAAGAGGGAATAGGCCTGTTGTAAAAAAAAAAAAATATATATATATATATAAAGGGATCTGCGATCTTTGAAAAATTGTTTTCGATCAAAAAAGATTTGGAAATATCTGCTCTACGAGATTGTTAGTTAGTTAAATGGAGCGTAAGTTCATTGTAAAGGTTACAAATGAAATCTGTATTACAAATGGTTACAAATGGGTTTTGAAATTTTTTAATAATACCGTCGCGCCACGTATTCAGTATCATTACTGTCATATTGTATTTCTGTATCCATGAATTTTTGTATTTTATAATTTATATGTTTTCAATATTTTTTATGTCGTATATTTTCTATGTTTTGTGACTGAAATAAGATTATGTGATTCCTTTTTCTAAAATTACTATTTGTACTATTCTCGTTTAATAAACTTTTATATTTTTTTCTTTTTATTTTATGTTGTCTGAGGACTCAATGTTGTTTTTATCTTTTTTAATCGTTATTTTTCTAAATCTATTTCATACGTTTACGGAGTAATATTATAGTTTAACAGTATAGTTTGACTCTTACATATTTTCTATTATTATTTCTAATTGATATTTGTAATATCATTGTTTTTGTAATGATTTTTTTTTTTCTAATCACTGAAGCATATTTCAATTGGGCATATTTATTATTATTTTCTTTTTTATCTCAAATTTTTACGATTGATTAAAATTTGAAAATGTATCTTCTTTATCTGCTTTAATTTTTAATTTTTTCTTGTTATTGTTTTATATTTTATATTTTAGTATTTTATACATTAGTATTTTATATATATTTTATATAAATAGTATTTTATATTTTCTATTTGTTTTCTATTTGCAGTTCAGTTATATCTATTAGTTACCTTTTTTCTTTGTTGTTTAGTGTGATACATGTTTTTGGGGAATACATTTTGTATTAGAACGGTTCTATTCAGTTTAGTATAGTTTAGGTATTCCGTGTTTGTGTTTGTCCAGTTAATTATTTCGAAAGAGTATGTCAACAACGGAATTGCGTTGATATTTATGACTATTGTCAAAGTTTTAATGTTAAGCTTTGTTTTAATTGTGGGGACTCAATTGTTCTTGTATTTTCTTTTTTTGTTCGTATTGTCTTATAACCTAATTTTATTTATGTGTGTGTGTGTGTGTGTGTATGTTTGTATGTGTGCATATGTTCTTTTTTGTCAGTTCGTGAGTTTTGTGAGTTTGTGAATTCTCAATTCATTATTCGTACATTTCAATCGGTCTTTAATGTTTCAATTAATTCTAAATGTAATGTTCCAATTAATTCTCTTGTTATGCTTACAATCATGTAACTGATTTGTTATCTTTTTTTTTTTTTTTTTTTTTTTTTTTTTCATCAATGATAGGACATTTATCTTTGCTTTTGCTATGATAGTTTAGTAAAATTACTTTTCGTCGTTCAGGAAAATATTATTTCGTTCGTTTGTATTTATTTCAATTCTAAACTTTTTAAAACTATAGTTTCATTATTTTATCTGACAATATTTTCGATTTGTTCACGTTTTCTTTCTTTCTCATATTTTTGATCGTCTTCCTTTAGTTAATTTTATTTCCAGATTTATCGTCTTTTATGGATTGAATGAGTCATCCTATATTCTGTCTTATTTTTTCAATTTTATTTTATATCTTCATTTATCATTTTCTGACTTTTCATTTGTTACTGATCAGAGTAAGAATTTGTATTTGAGTATATAGTTGTTTTATGGATTTTATTTGTACGGTTAAAATGATTAATGCAACATTATTGATATGTTATTATTATTGTTTAATATTCTTATTTATCGTTACAAAATCGAGATAGAAATCGTTCATTCCATCGGATTTATTCGTTCGCATTTACTTTGTGATTTTGTTTCGTCATTTTCCCATTTATTATCTTCTCTATCTGTTATTTTACATGAGTGACATCGAAACCCAACGGTATTTGTGTAAATGTCGATGAGAATGATAGTGCGCGTTAGAACGCGGTTATATTGGCATTAGTGACGGGGATGATGGGATTATAATTTCATACGTGTATAATGTAACTTTCTTTTTTGATATTTCGAATTGTGTGTCCCGATATAGTGACATAGTGCCGTTGATTTATTATTGAACGTTTTTGATCTATCAATTCTTTTTTCCGTCCATATGATGTTTGTGTCAATTTTGTAAAGGTTCCTAAAAAAAAAAAAAAAAAAAAAAAAAAAAGGAGGGAAAAGGAAAAATAAATAAAAAGTGTTGGGAGCAACTATCGTCGGTATTCATGTTTGCAATTGTTACCCAATCTGTTAGTTATATATCTAGCTATAGTACAGAAAGGTATAACGTGCCGATTGTGTTTATCGCTTCGAGCTATGGCACTGTCGTGCGACTACACTGTTTTCGATGTTTACAGGAACATTCTCTCTCTTTCTCTCTCTTTCTCTCTCTCTCTCTCTCTCTCTCTCTTAAAACATTTTGAACTTTGTCGGACTGGTTATTATTATTGTCTGCAGTAGTATTTTGGTTGACTTTTGTTCCACCAGTTCAGCCAGTAAGACCACTATAGTCAGGCATGCTGTCACCACCAGCGATGTCTGGTATTCAAAAGGGTATTCAAAATCAACCATAAATAAGGACTGCTCATTCCGTAATATTTTTCTTAATTTATTATCTTCGTTCGTTAAGGGTAGTTTTCCCTTTCTCCTTTTTTCTCCCTTATCCCCTCCTTCCCCACAATAACTTAGGCTTTTACGACGGACAGGAAATATCATGAGTCAATAACTCTTTCTCAGAATTTATACTGGATTTATTATTATTATTATTATTATTATTATTATTATTATTATTATTATTATTATTATTATTATTATTATTATTATTATTATTATTATTATTATTATTGGGTTGTACAGAAAGTAATTTCGTTTTTTCCCGACAGAGGATTTAATTGTATTTTTTTGCACCTAACTTCACACTTAAGCCGCATAATCATTATATGTTTTGAGAGCTGATATAGCAAGGCTTGTGTGTGAAAAAGTTCAATTGATTCTACGCAGTAGTTTTTCGTTGGTGCCCTTTTAAATATGGAGAACAATAAGCAGCATTTTCGTAATATTTTACTTTTTTATTATAGAAAAAGATAAAAATCCTGTTCAAGTCAGAAAGAAATTAACCGATGTGTATGGAGAAGATGTGTTGACAGTACGCCAGTCCCAGAACTGCTTTGCAAAATTTCGATCCGGCAATTTTGATGTCGAAGATGCACTATGTTCTGGAAGGCCGGTTGAAGCTGATAAAGACACGATGAAGGCATTAGTTGATGCAAACCGACGAATAACAACACTTGAGATCGATGAAAGGTTAAATTTATCAAATTCAACTGTTTATGACCACTTGAAAGGCCTGGGTTTAACCCCGAAGCTCGATATATGGGTTCCCTATGTTCTCACGGAGAGAAATTTGTGTCGTCGCGTTGACGTCTGTCATTCGCTTCTCAAACGTCACGAAAATCATTCCATTTCTGAAGCGCATTTTTGATGCGCATCATTACTGGGAACGAAAAATGAGTTGTATATAACAATATCAAACGCAAGAGATCATGGAACAAAAAAGATGAACAGGCTCAAAACATTTCCAAAGCCAATATCCATCAAAAAAAGGTGATACTGTCTGTTTGGTGGGATTTTAAAGGAATCGTTTTTTTTTTTTTGAGATTTTACCGGATAACACAACAATTAAATCGGAAGTCTACTGTCATCAGCTGGACAAACTGAATGATGCACTTCAACAGAAAAGGCCAAAGTTAATCAAAAGGTATAGTGTTCCACCAAAATAATTCGAGACCTCATACAAGTTTGGTCTCTCGTCAAAAGCTTTTACAGCTTGAATGGGATACAATGTCACATCCACGATATTCTCCGGATCTGACACTTTCGGATTATTATTTGTTCCGGTCATTGCAAAATTTTTCAGACGGTAAAAAACCTTCACTTCAAATGAGGAGGTCAAAAACCACCTCGATCAGTTTTTTCCTAGCAAAGATCAAAAATTTTATGAGCGTGGAATCGTGCTACTACCAGAAAGATTGGCAAAAGGTATTGGACCAGAATGGCCAATATATAATTTAATAAAATATTTGTTCATTATACGAAAATTGTCTTTCATTTTTACAAAAAAAAAACAAAAAAAAAAAAAAAAGAAGAAAAAACGAAATAACTTTCCAAACGACCCAATGTATTATATAATATTATTATAACGGACATTCTCATGACCCCTCCACCCCTTTTTTTAGGACGAAATATTGAGATATAACCGGTACTAGTAAATACAAGTTTATTATTATCGCTATTATGAATCGAGATGCATTCGTTGATCTTATTATTGCTGTAGTCTGAAGTACTATTCCCCTTTTGAGGAGCTAAATGTACACGAAGGATGCATTCGTTGATCTTATTATTGCTGTAGTCTGAAGTACTATTCCTCTTTTGAAGAGCTAAATGTACACGAAAGATGGGAAAGTCTTGTAGACTTTAGCGCAAATTTTTCGTGATTACAATGTTCGCAAATTTAATAATGAAAGACGTTCTATTTATATCTCTCGTTTTTCTCTGTATTATTTCAACTTCTTCTACAAAGACATAATATTATAACGCTAGTTTTTCATTTCACTTAGTTTGCGGATTATTTATTGTTATTATTATTATTATTAGTGTTATCATCATTGTCTTCGTCATAATTATTATTAATATTTTATTATCATCATTATTATAATTTTTATTATTATTATTATTATCATTATCATCATTTTAATATTATCATAATCTTTATTTTTATTATTATTATCATCATCATCATCACCATCAACATCATCATCATTATTTTATTATTATTATTATTATTTGTCTTATCATTATTATTATTATTATTATTATTATTCATTATTATCGTCATATTATTATATCTTATGTATTTTAATTCAATATCTATCATTTTGACGTGCACAATTTTTCCTTTATCATATTTTTCTGTAATAAAGTTAATTCATTTTATTTCATATCATTATAATTTTATTAAGAGAAAATAGAAATATAATAAGGAACTATTTTTTCATAAAAAAAACATCGCATTTCTAATGATACTCATTAATGATAACGTACGCTTTTAATTTCATGTACGTATGCATTCAGCATAAAAAAAGAAAAATAGATTACGAAAACATAATCGTATATATTCTTTACTGTTTTCGTTTTTCTATTTTTTTTTTCTTTTTTTTTTTTTTAAGAGCGTTCACCGACACTCAATTATATTGTGCAAAGTTTACTCGTAATTTTCAGTTGATTGGAAATAAATAAAAAGAAACGAAGGAAAGTCCGTATAAGCTTAATTTTTCCCATTCAATCGAAAATTACAAGGGTGGGGGTGTGGTGCTTTAGGGAGGGAGAAAAAAAAATTGTCCAATATAACCGAACGTGCGTAATCAACTTTACGCATAACAAATTTTACTTGACAAAGTTCTTGCTTACGGTATTAAATCTTTACATTCGTTTTTCTATTTTTTTTCTTTTTTTCGGGACGGGGAGAAGGGAATTTTTTTGTGACGTAAATTATGATTTTACCTGTATCCCGCAAAATCGAAATTGTCAATTTGATGGGTATCCAAATAAACTTTATATATATATTATATAATGTGTAATTATATACTATGTAGAAATCTGCTAAATTAGAAAGACGACGAATAAATTAAATGATATATATGAATAATAATAATAATAATAATAATAATAATAATAATAATAATAATATATAATTATAACATATATTCATATAATTATATCAGTAAAAATTAATATAATATTTATAATATAATATTTCGACAGAATAATATTTATACTTTCTTCATCTTCTGAATCTTGAAAAATTCGTCGAATTTTGTTGGTTGCCGTAAAAAAATAAAAAAAAAAAAGAAAAAAAGGAAAAAGGAAATAATACAAAAAATACAGAAAATAAAAAAAAACGAAAGAAAAAAAAACAAAAGATTATTTTAATAATTAATTTTATAATTAATCTTAATAATTCTTATTGATAGTTGCATCGAATTTATTGAAATAATATTACTCTCTCTCTCTCTCTCCCTCTCTCTCTCTCTCTTTATCTCTTTCTCTCTCTCTCTCTCTCTCTCTCTCTATCTCTTTCTCTCTCTCTCTCTCTATGTATATTATAAACATATGTATAGAGAGGAAGAGAGAGATAGTGAGAATGAGAGAGAAAGAAATAGAAGAATGAAATAATATCGAACTTATAAAGAATTAGTGCTTGTTAGTTCGTAGTTAAAGTGTTCGAAATTCGATGACGTCAAGTTCTAACGCTTATTTCTCCCTTGCAACCAATGAAAACTACGTGGAAGTGCTGGGGTTTCCGCATGAACGGAAACTTACGGTGCTAGTAGGCCTCCAGGGAACTAAAAGCATTTGGAAGAATTGTAAATCAGTGCACAGGAGAAATGCTCGTGTGTCCTTTTCCCAGGAAAACTTTTTACAAAGACGTTTTTTCGCGCCAACCTGTTTTTCTTGTTTTTTTTTTTTTTTTCTTTTTTTTTTCTTTTTTTTTCATACTTTTCTCCTTCTTTTCTTTTCCTTTTGTTTTTCTTTCTTTCCTTTCGGTTTTTCGTTTTGAGTAAAATAACGTCGGAGAAATTCTTTTTGAAAAATTGAAAAAAAGTATCGTTTGAAAAAAAAAAAATGTTAAAAAGAATCACGTGAAAATCGATATTTTCATACAAATTAAAATCGTAGAAATTAATGATTCGAAAATGGTCATTTTGTTGTTGTTTATTCTTTTTTTTTTTTTCTTTTCTTTTTTTTTGTTTTGTTTTGTTTAAATAGGATATTAAATAGGATATTATCTCTCGCAGATTATTTTACCATATAGTATAAGTGTAGAATTGATATATATATATATTTATTGTTACGTGTATTACGCGCATTTCAACGAAAAATAACTTTAATAAATCGATGAAGAATAAGTCATTTACGATGAATAGTTTAACAGATTAATACTCTTAATAAAAATATCCAAATATTTCGGAACGTCCGGCGAGTTATGTTCTTTCATAGTGAGCTCCTTTTAGTAAACAGACGACAACCCGTTATTATTAAGTAACAATTTCTTGATGCCTATGTATATTAATATATATAAATATATATATATATATATATATATATATATATATATATATAAGAATGGAACAAATTTTCAAATGGAAATACGAATCGATTTCTTCTTTTTTTTTTCAAGATAATATAGTGTAAGAGAATAAATTGTTCGCGAAATGATTGTTTGTATAACATTTATTTTTTTTTTTCTTTTTTCTTCTTATTTTCATTCATAGAGCGTAGTACATGGTAAAATTCAATCGTTTAAACCTGGGACACTCTCTCTCTCTCTCTCTCTCTCTATATATATATATATATATATATAACTCTTTCATAATTCAGTTGACTATGTCGTTCTGAATAACCCACTGATTATCCTACAAAAAAAAAGAAAAAAAAACAGATCTGTTCTCGTTCAACTGAATTACTAAATATTTCTATCGATGGCGTAGATACGCAGAGATTGTGAGAAATCATGTAAATTTCGAAATTTATTTATCTTTTTTTTTTTTTTTTTTTTTTTTCTTCATAAAATTATATACCTTGTAAAATTTATTTCGGGAATAAGAATACACGAAATGTGTCTCCGCTTTTTAGAATCGATTGTTAAGGTATTTGATAATACTTAATGATCGATAATATTTAACGATATGATACGATCTATTTTAATTTTTTTTTCTTTTCTTCTTTTTTCTATTGTTGAATTATTTCGATCGAAAATACATATGTATCGGTTACATCATATTTTATATAACGATAGCAGGACAATCGAATAGCAACATCGTTTATAGTGCAATGCGCTTATCGTGCATTTAAAAAGAGAGTTAAATCGGTTAAGCTCGTTCGCTTCGATATCAAAACTTCTATCATATAATCCATCGATGGTAAACCCGTGACCCGAGATGGATATTTAAGTGACCCGTGAACTTTCAAAAAAAAGAAAAAAAGAAAAAAAAAAACACCGTTTTACTAAAGTTTCGTAGATCATTGGAAAGAAGAAAGAAAAAAAGATTTAAAAAAAAGAAAATATTAAAATTTCAAATTTTTATAAAAACACGAAAGAAGAAAGAAAGATTAAAATTTCAAATCTTTCCAAAGAACGAAAGAAAAATAATAATCTTCAAATTATCTATTAGATTATTAGAATATCATTGTTTATTCATATCTCATATTTCTAATACTATAGAAAAAAAAAAAAGGAAAAAAAATGAATCATAAATTTTTAATAGAATTATTAAAACAACGTTTGATTTTTCGTTATTTCTTTTTCGTTATCGCAGATTGATTGAAGAAATAAATATAGAATTTATGTTCGATTTTTTCTTTCTATTACTCAATTCATATATCTGATTCGCGATTGATAAATGGAATACTTTTGTATAATATTTGACTTTATATTCATCCCTTAAAGGGACGCAATCATTGACCTTGCCAAAGAAACTTAAAGTAAATATATTCGATCGAACAAGTCCAACTACAGTTTTGAAAGTAAACGTTATTTAATAATGAATTAAAATTCTCTTTTTCTTTCTTTTTTTTTTTTTTTTTCTTTTTTTTTATCAATTTCGTGTAGTTCCTTAGATCAAATTAATATAGAACTTGTTGTATATTGATTGTAACTTTAAAAGGGCGGAAGAAAAAGTGAGAGAGAGAGAGAGAGAGAGAGAGAGAGAGAGAGAGAGAGAGAGAGAGGATAAAAACAAAAAAGAAATATAAAAACATTTGATTGCTTTCCGTTCCACTTCGGACATACTAAAGTTGTTGTTCGTTGTTGTTCCCGTTTCTATAGCAAAGTTTAGTTCGATTGGAATAGTTTCTCAAATATATAGTAAGGAATACGAGAGCCGAGAAGCGTAACTTCGAACGATAGAAAAGAAAGGAAAGATAAGGATAGAAAGAAAGAAAGGAAAGAAAGTGGAGGATTAGATAAAATGGAGGATCGATAAGTAAGATACTTACTATCTTCGGAGTGTTTCAACGGAGTAAAGAAAAGTAACTCAATTTGTAGCTAGAGGTTTTGGTACTACTTAAATTTGTACTTGTTAAAAAAAAAAAAAAAGAAAAAAAAAAAGAAAGACTATTGTTTGAAATGTTTCCATTGTTTTTTTTTTTTTTTTTTATGCGTGATCATTTATTTTGATTTTTCTTTTTCTTTTTCTTTTCTTTCCTTTTTCTTATTTTTTATTTTTTGTACAATTTACGATTGTTCGTTATGAGAGAGAAAGAAAAATAATTCAATTTGTATGGATGAAAAAAAAAGAGAAAAATCGAAAAAAAAAAAAATAAGAAAGATAAAACATTCGTCTCGTAATTAGTTATTCGGACAATATCGATTATTTTAATCTCTTATCTATCGAATTACAAATCATTTTTTTAGTGTTTTTAATGTTTTTTTTTTATACGTGATCATTTATTTTGATTTTTCTTTTTTTTTTTTGTTTTTACAATTTAGAATTGTTCGTTATAAGAGAGAGAAAGAAAAGTAATTCAATTTGTATGGTTAAAATAAACAAAAATAGAAAAAAAAGTATAAGATAAAACATTCGTCTCGTAATTAGTTATTCGGATAATATCGATTATTTTAATCTCTTATCTATCGAATTACAAATCATTTTTTTAGTGTTTCTAATGTTTTTTGTATGCGTGATCATTTATTTTGATTTTTCTCTTTTTTTTTTGTTTTTACAATTTAGGATTGTTCGTTATAAGAGAGAGAAAGAAAAGTAATTCAATTTGTATGGTTAAAAATAACAAAAATAGAAAAAAAAGTATAAGATAAAACATTCGTCTCGTAATTAGTTATTCGGATAATATCGATTATTTTAATCTCTTATCTATCGAATTACAAATCATTTATTTAGTGTTTCTAATGTTTTTTTTTATACGTAATCATTTATTTTGATCTCTCTCTTTCTCTCTCTCTTTCTCTCTCTCTCTCTCTCTCTGTTTTTTTTTTCTACAATTTAAGATTCTTCATTATAAGAGAGAAATAAAAGATAATTGATACTTATCTCTTGTTTTTCTTTATCAAAGTTGGATTAAATTAGAAATTAGAAAAGTTCGAAGAAACTCATTTATTGTTCGTAAACATTGTTCTGTTGATTACATACTTATTGGAATCGTATGTACTTTTATCGAAGACTATGTTTGTAACTCTCTCTATCTCTATCACTCTATCACTCCATTACTCACTACTTTTCACATTAAGAATTCTCCTTAAATAAATCGTAGAATATTTATCACTTTTATCGAGACTTATCATTTTTATAATTAAAAACGAACTATAAATATATCTACTTGTTAAATTACAATATACGTTTACATTGTCAAACGAGATATAAATGTGTATAAATGTATACAATGTCCTAAAGAAATATTGTCTATTAGGATTGTTATGAGATCTAGTGATTTCTTTTCTTTTTTCTTTTTTTTCTTTTTTTTTTTTTGAAAAAAGAAAAAAACCCACAGATAGATCAATTTTGTCTTCGAGATTGATATACGTTTATTATAAACTCATCTCATTTCCACTTATTGATAACGATGGTATTGCTAATATTTTTTATTTTATTACTTTTTCTTTTGAACGTTTTAATAATCTAAACGAAGAAAATTCATTTCATTATTTCCGATAAAATAAAATAGATAATAATTTTATTTTATATCGGAAAATAAATTTTATTTCTTATCACGTGCTCAAAATATATCAATTTTTATGAAGTGATAAAAAACTCTTTATTCAGTATTAATTCAACTATGACCTGATGAAGTTCTCCTATTGAAGTCTTTTTGAATGGAATGTGAATATTATGGATTTTTTTAAATATTCCCATTGAAAAAAAAATCCGAAGTATTTGAATGATCGAACGAAACTGAACTGCCATATTTGGGCTTCATAGAGCGTGAAGGAATTTGATTGTTAAAAAAAAAAAAAAAAAAAAGAAAAAAAAAAAAAAAGAACAATTCTCCCAGCATATTCGGATCATTTTCAATGATCTATACAATCAATACGTCAATGATTTATAAAATCAAACGTATAGATCATTAATCTAAAATAAATCAAAATACGACTCTCAGATCAAATCGCTTGATAAAAAGAGATGAATCAACAATTTCGTTATAGATAAGAGATAACGAGATATCAGCTTGAAAAATTCATTCAAAATAAACTTTAAAAATTCATATTAATTACTGCAATATTTTTGACGTAACACCTTAAAGTATATAATAAAAAACATTTTAACTAAATAATAAAATAAAACAAATAGGTTTTTCTTCGATCTAAAATTTATAAAGGATTTTCTCGATAATTGTAAACTGAATATGTGAAGAAAAAAGAGAAAAGAAAAAAGAAAATAGCACCATTCTAAAGAGAATTAAATGATCTTTCGAAAGATATGCAATTTGTTTTCAATTTAGGATTTATAATTTTGTCATTAATCATAAAAGATTGGTCCCAAATTTGGATGAATTTAGGATAAAGGTTATAAAAGAAAATTATGATTATCTTATGATTTTTTCGAAAAATGTCATTAGATTTCGTAATAATCTTTAAACGTGGAAAGAAAATTTTCATTGAGAGACTTCGTACAGATATAGATAAAGGAAGGAGTTACTTAGATAAGTACTTAGATCTATATAAATTTTCGAAAGTTCATCGAGAGATTCCTAATCGAGGTCCCTTAGATTTCTTCGCTTTTCACGATAGGAGGAAAGCCCTCTCTTCCTCTATCATTCTCTAATACTCCTTTCAAAGCTCGAATTGAGAAAGGAGTGATAACTTTCGAACGAAGGTTAGGATCTCATCGAGGAATAACGGTGCCAAAAATTGGTCCGCTATGTTGTGAACGCGAGTCACGAGTGGTGCCAATTATCGCTGAGCTAATTAAGTTACTTCTTGGGAAATAAGATCGATGGATGAGGGGAGAAACAGAAGAGAGAGAGAGAGAGAGAAAGAGATTGTAAGACAGAAAGAGAGAGAGAGAGAGAGAGAGAGAGAGAGAGAGAGAGAAAGAAGGAGAAAAAAGAGCAGGTATAAAGAGAAATAGAAAGAGAATGAGAGAGAAAGAGAGAGGAAGAAAAAGAGCAGGAATAATAAAGATAGAAAAAAATAGGAAGGATAAGAGAAAGGACAACAATAAAGAAAGCGAGAGAGAGAGAGAGAGAGAGAGAAAATAGATATAAAAGGAAAGAACAAAAATAAATAGGAAAGAAAGAGAAAGGGAAAAAATAAAAAATGGAAAAAAAAAAGAAAAAGTAAGAATAAAGAGGACGAAAAAAAGAAAGAGAGAGAAAGAGAACGAAACAATTAATATAAAGAAGATGAAAGAGAAAGAGCAAAAATAAAGAGGCAGAAAGAAAAAAGACAAATAGCGAAAGAGAGAGAGAGAGAGAGAGAGAGAGAAAGAGTAAGAAAGGGTAAACAAACATAATAAAAATAAGAGAGAAAAAGAGCAAAGATAAAGAGAAAGAAAGAGAAAGAGTGAGAATGAGAGAAAGATAGAAACGGTAAGAAAGAGTGAGATGAACTAAGCAAAATATAATAAAAGAGAGAAAGAGAAAAAGTAAAGAGTGCGAGAGAGCGAGAGGAAGAGGGGGGGTAAAATAGAAAGAGAGAAGGAGAGAGAGAGAGAGAGAGAGAGAGAGAGAAAGAGAATGATGAAAAGAGAAAGAAAGATGACGAAGAAAAGGACAAAGAAGAAAAGAAAATGGAAAAGAAAAAGTGAATGAAGATCCAAAAACGACAAAAAAAATAGAATTTGTGACGGTCCTAGTACCTTTTATCATTCCGTCTCATTCTTTTCCACGTAGGTACTATCCGTTATAACATTTTTTTCTTTTCTCTTTTCCTTTTTACCGTCCTTTCCCACGCTCATTCCTTCGTAAAGGAATCCTCGCTTCATCGCTCCTATTACTTTTCCCAACAACGACGAAGAAATGAGAGTTTTACTTTGTAAAACATTTTTTTCTTTCTTCCTTTTTTTTTTTTTATTCCTCTTCCTTTTTATTCCTTTTCTAATTTCCTATCGCAATTTCTTTTTTCCTGTTTTTGTTTCTTTCTTTTTTTTTTTTCTCTCTTACTGCTTTTCTTTCCTCTTTTTTCTGTTTTTCTTTTTTTTTTTGTTTTTTTCGA
>NC_140829.1:1675000-1705000 GCF_050613455.1 Vespa mandarinia | reverse complement strand
GTGATTTTATTTTCCTTTTGTTTCTTTTTCTTTTTTTTAATTTTCAATTTTTTTTTCCTTTTTTTTTCTTTCTTTTTTTTTTTTTTTTTTTACAAGAGAAAATATGGTGGCTTTCATTAAATTTTAATTGCTAATTAAAATCTTTAGCGAGCGGATAGAAATATACTATACATGCAATTTAATTAAATTCACGTTAACGTCATTTTAAGGAATCACTTAAGTTTAACTCTTAGGTATAATGCGTTAAGAAAAATCGATATCAATTAGGTAATAATATTTTTAATTAATAACTTATTAATAGAACGATCACTAGTGTCATTAATATCGATACGGTGAACACAACGAGGAGCACGCAAGCAAGCAAGCAAGCAAGTAAGTAAGTAAGTAAGTAAGTAAGTAAGTAAGTAAGTAAGTAAGTAAGTAAGTACGTCTAAGGAAAGGGGGAAAGCGTATCGAGATTCTCGAGTAAGTAATTTGTATAGCCGCGAAGTTCTCTCGACAAATGAAACAAAGTTCGTACCTGATGGTATGAGGGAACCTTTCTGAAGTTCTATTTAGTCGTAACTTTCCGACATTATGCACAGAGCTTTTCTCGATTCGCGAATAAAGCGTAGAATACATAAGGAGAAAGAGAAATGGGCTGGCTGCCTCTGTTTCATAGTAAAATGATCGCATCTTGAAATCCATCGTTTATTATTCTTCAAAATATCAATACCGAGTAAACGAGATATTATCACTGTATTATTACTATTATTATTATTATTATTATTATTATTATTATTATTATTATTATTATTATTATTATTATTATTATTGTTATTATTATTGTTGTCGTTATTATTTTGTCTGATTGAAGCTCAAAGAAATTTTCGAAGATTGCAATCGTTTGAATCCAAGCAAATTAAAACAAGAGTTTCTGAAATATTCGAAAGAAAGAAAAAGAAAAAGAAAAAGAGATGAACGATAGAGGGAGAGAGAGAGAGAGAGAGAGAGAGAGAGAGAGAGAGAGAGAAAGAGAACAAAATAATATCAGATTTAAAAAGTTTTCTCGACGAAAACGAAAACATTTTAGTTCAATAATCGAATATATAAATATATACGTACGTATCTTTGTTACACGATGTAATAAGAAAACTATAGAACTACGAAAAGTCTCATTTTGAAATTGACGCATTAAAAAGTTCGAGAAGGAGAGAAAAAAGATATAACAACGACGAAAACAATAATAACAATAACAACAACAACAATAACAACAACAATAACAACAACAACAACAAAGAAGATATCGACTTTAATAATAGAAATATTTTAAATAAGTTACACTTCCTTGTCTGATACAGTACGAATCAAAGTATCCAATCGTTGTAATAGGAAATTCTACATGGCCATTGATTCCTGATGGAAATTCGTAAATTTTTATCGCGTTCACATATGAAAACCTTTAAAGGGCGTGGAACGAATTCCCCAAACCCCCCCCCTCCCCACCTATCCTACTATCCCTTCACGACTTCCCTTTACGTTTTGTCGGCGAAACTAGTATAGTACTAACGAGCGGGCATGGTTTTAACGAGCGATGAGTTTTACCAATCGAGAATGTCAGTTATCGTTACACCGTATACACACACACACACACACATATATATATATATATATATATATATACCTATCTACCCAGAGCCAATTTCTAGGCAAAGCGTTTCTTAATCCGGTTTCGATAATCCTCTCATCGTCGCCGATTAACTTCGAAAAGAGTACGTCCGTATCCTATGCGTACCATTGAGTCGGGTTGGGTGGGGGTGGTTTGGATGGTTGGTTTGGATTGGGGGTGGATAGAGAATGGTGAGGAATAGAAGAGGAAAGGATGAAAGAAAAATTTAAAAGTATGATATTCGAGAAATCATTTCTCAAAATATTATCCGATTCTCTTGAAAAATTCCGATAGAAATGAAAAAAGGGATACAAAAATAAATAAATAAAAATAAATAAATAAAAAAGAAACAACGTACCTTGCGGGAATAATATTTTTCATTCTTAAAAAGTATATCGTTCGTACTTTCGTACGTACTTTACGAAGATACTTTTTCTTTTCCGATCATTTTTCTTTTCTCCTTTTCTTTTTTCTTGTTTTTTTTTTTTTTTCTTACTCGAAACGAAACTCAAAATCGTTGATAAGGAGAAAGGTTTGTTATGTTGAGCGAGTGAACGCTTTGTTTTGTTTTTCAATCGAAGGATGATTTCGATCGTAAAAATTTTGTTCGTATGTACGTTTAAAAAAAATTTCGTTCCTATTTTTTTTTTTTCCTTTTTTTATATATATATATATATATATCGCAAGTTCGAAGAAATAAATTTGTAAAAGAACGTGTAACACGGTTAACTTGGAAAAATCGTTTGCCTCGACTCGTTCGAACTTACTAGCCCGTTTTTCGAGAAAATATAAAGGGATTAACGATCGTGGGTAAGGCGTTGTCGAGCGGAATAAAGTTTCGTTAACTCAATATGGCGCCGAATGATTTCCAATCCTGGACCAATGCCAAGGGGCTCTTTCCAGACGGTTTAACTAAAATAAAGGATGTCCATATTGAGAATTTGCGGAAGGTCCAATGTTCCTCTATGGTTAGACCCTACCGTTAGACTTTCGGACCGGAAGCGAGCCTTTCTACCGAGAAAAAGGAACGTATGGTATACCATGGTCTGTGTTTTGTGGGATTATCGAGACCGATTAAATCCACTGGCTCGTTTATGAAAATCATTTAAATCGAATTATTTCATTCGTAATCTTGTTGACTACTCGTTAACGTTTAAGAAAATCAGGATTATTTCTCATACTAGTTTATACGTGTGTGTCTGTGTGTGTATGTATGTATACATACGTATGGATGAGTTTAAAGGAAAATAAATAAAAAAAATTTTCGTCCTCGAAATGTGAAGAATCTTAAAATTAATTTTCACGATAAAAATGGTGTATATATTTTTATTGTCGTATTTATCAAGAAGAATTCATGTTCTCTATTTTTTTTTCTTTTTTTTTTTTTTTTTTTTTTTTTTTTTTTGAGAAGATAATATCTGATTCGTACGTGATTCGTATTGTTTGAAGAATCGAGCAAAGTCATCGTTTAAAAAGTTGAAGAAATCAAAATTAGAAATCGTGAAAAGATTTTCCAAATTTCTTTATAAATATAGAAATTTTTCTTTTTAAAAAAACTATGAAAAAAGAAAGAATGAAAAAGAAAATATCAATGTATCCTTAAACCTTATCTATATGGAAACAATTTGAACTTTTGACCGAGTGTTTGGATATCAGCAGAAAGGACATCAGCAGTTTTAGAAAGGAAAGAATTTGGGATTTTTATAGCTCATAATAAGCGATCCATAAAAAGATTGAAAATCTTTTCTCGATGTCGGTTAATGCTTATCGTTGATTATAAAATCGAACGTTCACTTTAAAATTTCGATGACAACCAACCCATATCGTTTTTTTTTTTTTTATTGATTTTATCGAAACTCCATCGTTATCGTTTTTCCTTTACTTAAGCGAAAAGAAAATCAATTTTTTTTTTTTTTTTGATAATTATATTTTTATCTTGTTTATGATATAACAAGAAAAAAAAAGTTCACCTTCTTTCTTTTTTTCTAAATCAAGGTATTTTTAAATTTTAATTCTTTTCCTTTTTTTTTTTTTTTTTTTTTTTTTTGTTATACTCAGATATAAAGAAATGATAGAACTTGTAAATAATTATTTCAGTGAAAAATGTTTCAATGAAAAATTTTTCAAAATAAAAATTGAATGGCAATGGCTTCGAGAAGAGGTAACATTTTATTATTAAATATTAATAACATATTTTATTTCCTTTTTTTTTTTTTATAATTGAACGCATAGAGTAGCGCGAACGTCAATTTCGATTTTTTTTTTTTTTTTTTTTTTTTTCTTTAAAATGAACACATATATCGTTTAATGCATTAATTGATGCTGTTCGACGTTCTCTCTATAAAAAAAAAAAAAAATAGAAAAAATACAGAAAAGTATTAAACCGTTATAATTAAATGTAATATTAATAATTTTCATTCAAATGAATTTAAAATAAATATAAATTATTTCAATATTGTGTCCTGAAGACAGTTTATTTAAAGAAAACTATTAAAATGGACTTCAAGTTTGTTAATGATTGATTTATTTAATTGAGAAATAATAAATCAAAAAATTTGAACACAAATTATTGATAATTATGAAAATAGAATATCCAGAGGTATTTCAAAGTGTATAGTAAAAGAAATTTTTTTACAGTAGAGCAAGAAGGATGGAGTGGAAGAAATAACAGAAAAATCATTGATTCCAGAAAAATGTTTTCTTTTGTTTTTTTCTTTTTTTTTTTTTTTAAGGCATTTAACAGATACAACGAAACTTTTGCAATTTTTATTTAAATCATTTTTCTTCTTTTGCTTTTCTTCTTTTTTTTTTTTTTTGATACCTTTAACCGTTCGTTCTTGAGATATTTAATGAAAGAAGAAAATTTTTTTGAAATTTTCTTCAATTAGCGATTATCACTTCTAATAAAATATAATTGTGGTTAAGAGAACAAAAAAAAATAGGGTAATATTACGAATGACGTACTTTACTTCTATTCAAAGTTTTACAATTTCTCGAATTTTTGGGTTGCCTAACCTTCCTTGTGAATGGTACGCTGAGCATTTTGCGGTACATCCGATGTAATCCGGTGAATGTGTGGAGCTGGTATATTGGATTAAAAAAAAAAAAATTGTCGGTTCACCCTTTTTACCAAATAATTTGACCGTAGAGCTGTATCTTGATTCACTTGAGAACTACATTTATGCATTGACCGTAGAAATCATTGAAAATGACGGAAATATGTTGGAAGAAGTATTCTTTTTTTTTTCCTTTTTTTCCTTTTTTTTTTTTTTCAATACAATGCATTTCCAGTAGACTATGCAACTTCAATATATGGCAGTTTTATATTCCCGATCGTTTAGATCGCTTGAATTTTTCTAATTTCCTTGAAAATTTTTTACTTGAAATTAAAAAAAAAAAGAAAGAAAAAGGAAAGGAAAGAAAAAAGAAAATAAATTCCATCAGTGTAAAGAGAATCAAAAGATCTTTCAAATTTTTTAGAGAGTCAGCACAAAATAGACGAATTTATGATTAGGATCATGTCAGGATTTGTGGTCAATAAAATTGGCATGTCTCGGCATTTCTCAAAAAAGATGAAAAGATTTCATAATAATTCTGGTTGAGACTCTCTCTTTCTTTCTATATATATATATATATATATATATATATATATATATATATATATATATATATATGTATATATATGTATAGTGTATATTTGTTATGTTATATGTAAAATATTATATATATATATATATATATATATATATATATATATATATATACATATATATGATGTATAACGATATTAAATATATTTTTTAATATATGTATTTATTAATATATATTATTAAATTTATTGTTAAAAAATATATATATATAAATTATATATATATATATATATATATAATATATATATGTATAGTATATATGCGTATATGTGTATTTATTAATATATATTATTAAATTTATTGTTAAAAAAATATATATTAATATATATATGCATATATTTATAAAATGAAAGAATATAAAAAAGAATATATAAAATCAGAAAAAAAGCAAAAGAATACAATATATACAAAAAAGAAGTCATGCGTAAAAATTAGCCATTTTGGTTTTAATATTTTACTTTAATATTTCAAATGAAATATTCTCTTTTTTTCTTTCTTTCTTTTTTTCTCTTTGAACGTAACGAGTATTAAGGGTAAGTCATTCGAGCCGAATCAAACGAGATTTTTTAATATCGACCATCGTAAAAAGCGCACGCTAATACGCTTTCAAGGTTTACGGTAGAAGGTGAGCAAGTCGAAAACTCACGTCCATTTTGCGAGGTCATTTATCGTGTTATAACGCACGACGAGAGGTTCCAGGCCACCGAAAATTATTCTCTCTGATGAGGTTACGAGTTCTCGTTGTAAATTCTAACAGCCACCCAGGCGGTTTATTTCTAGTGGCTGTGAGGTCTCTCTCCCAGTCTCTTTCTAGGAGTTCTACTCTGTCCTAAATAGAGAGAACAGTGGAAAGCACTTTAATTGATTTTGGTACGATTTATCTATGTTTAACCGATGGCTTTAACAGAAATTCGACAAAAGATTATGCAATTAACTTTTCAACCATAAAACCATTTATTCTTATTTAATTCAGTTATCGTTTAAAAATTCTATAAGTATAATCTTTTTATCGCAATAACAATGGCAAATATACTTTAATGAACTTATTGATGCAAGTAAAATTCTATTATAATTAAATCGATTTAATGTTTATCTTGGTGAGAAGAGGAAAGAAAAGAAAAAAGATAGATAGATGGATACATTGAGAGAGAGAGAGAGAGAGAGAGAGAGAGAGAGAGAAAGGAAAAAACAAAACAAAGTATTCCAAATAATTCGTACGTACGAATTGAAAAATACGGAGAGGTAGCATGAAAAAAATTTTTTTTTTTTTATTACTCTTTATAACAAAATTAATGAACGTTCAGACTAGACAAATTTAATAAAAATATAATTAAACGTTTTAATTCTGACAAAACGAAATTACCGGCGTTCTTTAACAATCAAAAAGTTAATGTCACATTATAATAACAATTAATGAGCAATTATGTTAGATCGAAGGTTACGGATCGAAGAAAAAATCATAAAACGAAAATCGATTTAGATGTAACTCAGGCAAAACCTTAGCGTCAGCTCTTTTAATTCGTCCCTCGATGGTCTATCCTACGTTAGTCGAGCCGTTAGTTTCCATGTAATGGATTAACTCGTTACCCAGCCGGACCATTAGAATTCTAAATGGCCGTAAGTGTGCTCAAATAGTTACTGGTAACGCTATTTTATTCATTATATAGATATATTTCAACAGATTTTCTCTCATTTATTTTCTCCCTTTATCTTTCTTTTCTTTACTATATTACTACTGTTTAGTTCGTTCATTTTTATTATATTATTATTATATTTTTTTTATTATTTCTAATACTATCGTTAGATTCTTTAATACTACGCACTATTCTATAGTGTAATTCTAATTTTCTTTTCTTTTTTAATTTTGTCTTATTTAATATTATAAAAGTTTTTATCTCTTTTTAATACCGTCTATTTCACTCTCTCTCTCTCTCTCTCTCTTTATCTCTCAATCATATTACAATTGTTTGCTTTTAATTTGGTTCTTTTTATTTTGCTGTTTTAATATGTTATTATTATTTCAATTGCCATGATTCTCTATAAACTATAATAATTCTCTATAACTACAAATCATCCTACAGTATACTTTTAATTTTTTGTCTTTTTTTTAATAAATTTTGTTTTGCTCTCTATTCAATATTGTTACTCAGTCTCTACTTCTCTCTCTCTCTCCTTTTCTCTCTCCCTTTCTCTCTCTCTCTCCCTCTCTCTCTCTCTCTCTCTCTCTCTCTTTTTCTTTATCTCTCAATCATATTACAATTGTTTCCTTTTAATTTGGTTCTTTTTATTTTGCTGTTTTAATACGTTATTATTATTTCTATTGCCATGATTCTCTATAAACTATAATAATTCTTTATAACTACATATCATCCTATAGTATACTTTTAATTTTTTGTCTTTTTTTTTTATTAATTTTGTCTCACTCTTTATATTTATAATAATCTTGTTACTCTCTCTCTCTCTCTCTCTCTTTTTATTACTCTCTTTTCTTTATCTATCATATTACTACTGTTTACTATTTTATAGTGTACTTTCAATTCTTTTTTTCTCTTCTTTTTTAATTTTGTCTTTGTTTATTATTATCTAAGTTCTTGTTTCTTTCCAGTATCATCACTCTTTCTCTCTCTCTCTCTCTCTCTCTCTCTCTCTCTCTCTCTCTCTCTTTCTATCTATCTATCTCTATCTCTCTAACTCTTAATTTTGCTTACTATATAAGCCAAGTCAAAAGTTGTACAAGGCAACGCAGTATATATTCCAAGTAAGGATCTTAACGTCAGCAGCGCGTAGTCCTTTGTGTAAATGGCTTTTGTGTAAATGGCAGTTCGATGTTTGAAGTGTTCCCTTCGCGAGTAGTCCAAGCCAAAACTGCTTGCAAGCTTCGTATAGATAGACGAGGGAGATCTTACGACATCTCGAATCGAGCATTTTGACCTCGTTAACGACGCTTTCTCTATCCTTCGACTAACGTAAAAGTTAACGGCAAGTGTCTCAATGGGATTCTTTTTTTTTATTATCTTAATGTCGATTAATTAAGGAAAATACGGATTATTAAAGGATTTATTTAAAAAAAAAAAAAAAGAAAAAGGATAAATAAAAAATCTTCATATACATAGAAACTATATATTCGTATTATTATAAATATTCTTTTAATTTTTTGATTAATAATATATATATATATACATATATACATATATGTATATAATATATTATTTATATATGTATATAAATTATAATTAATTATAAATTGAGTATTGTTTTTTTCAATTTGAAGCATCTTAAATTATGTTGAATGGACTTGGACACCTTCAAATTTTATAATGAATCTGAATGTTAATTTTGAAAGTGGCCTAACTCCATTCTTGATAAGAAAACGCATATTATTCACTTAATAATTGCCACTATTTTAATAGAAACTATAAATTTAACACCCTTAGATACACTTAAGTAGTATGACTCATTAGTATCCTATACGTATGTTTTTAAATTCATTGAAACGCAAACCCTTAAATTTCTCGATTTAAAGATAAATGGAGTTAGGCTACTTTCAAAATAAACGGCTCATATATGTAAATATTTCTTATAGTCTGTAGAAAATATATTTATAACGATCATAATATTTCAAACAAAATTTAAAATGTAAAAAACTTTGTATGTTTAAAAATAATAAAAATTAGAACAACTTAGCAACGACTAGCAAAATTTTGTATGTAATAATAAAAATTAAAACAACACATTGACATTTAAATGGATTTAGACGTATTTATAGTTATGCATGTACTTCGTACACAGAGCCATATTTATTACTTATGATGACCCGTAACATTTATTTTTTGTAATTTTTTTTTTTTCAGTCATTAATCTCATCAAACATTGCATTGAACTAGTTTTTCTTTCTTTTCTTTACGAAAGAAAACTAGGTTTTCTTTCGTAAAAATTTTTCAAAGATAGCTTCATAAAGATTAGGCACTCTGGCTAATTAGGCATTAATTAGGCATTAGTCGTGTCTGGTGTCGTTTTATCATGATAAAAATGGCCTTGATCGTACACATACTTACATGTAGATAAATCAAGATATATCAGATAAATGTAGATAAGTCAAGATACATGTAGATAAATCAGATAAATTAAAAGACAAAAATATAATTAAAAAAAAAAATATATATATATATAGAGAGAAACAAATTTAGATAATGAAATTAATTTCAGATTTGTTTTGATCGTGCGATATTTATAATTAACATCAATTTGATCTCATTATTATCGATTTTGAATCAACCAGATATATACGTCAACGGCAAATTCTTATCGATAGATAGACTGATAGACAAATAGATAGACAGGCAGATGGATAGATAGATAGATAGAGAGGAATTCTAGTGGTTGTGAAATGCTAGAGTAGAAACGTTTCGAATCAGACATGTAAGATCGAACTTCCTCTCTGATCTTTGACGATACTATGGTGCACTATGTACCATAATGTACGAGGATCATAGCTCGTCGTTGTAACTGAGAGAAACCCGTTAACCCGATTCCAGCAGTCACCAGAGCGGTAACACGTATATCGTGACCCGTACCTTGCTTTTCAGATAACTTATCGCTTCTATATCCTCAGAATACCGCACGTCAACGCATATTATTTTCACGATATTTCAATATACTTGAACGTAGGCGGTACAGTTAGACTGTTTAAATAGAGTACTTGTCAAATAAATATGTTTCGTAGTTTTTAACTTATGTAATTTTTGTTTGAATTAATTAATGTTAATTAATGAATTATCGAAACGCCTAATTAAATTCATATCATTCAAATCAAATCTATTCGTATATAATGAAAAAATAATTGCCATTTGATAATTAAACATTAATGTTAACGTAATTTAATCAATTTTTTTAATTATATTAATTTTATTAATTTTATTAATTTTATTAATTTTATTAATTATAATCGTTCGTCGTTTAAAATTAATATTAAAAGTGTAAATAAAGAAAAAAATTTATATGTTTGATGAGAAAGTATAATAGGATATATTAGAATTATATTAAATTTATAATTTTTATTTTATATTTAATTTTAATCATAATATTATGATTCAATAATTTATAGAGATAAAATGTTTAAAATTAATAAAATTGTATATATATTCTTTTTCTTTTCTTTTCATTTTTTTTTTTTTTTGAAAAGAATGTAATCTATTTAATGTAACGTAAAATTAACTAACGTTTTATCTAATAATAATCTTGAAATATAAAATGTATTAATAAATTAAGAAATAATAATATAATTTAATAAACGTTTGATAAATAAAAATTTAATAAAATTAATCTTTTCTAAAAATGATTTAAAAAAAATTTACGGTTTTATTTTTTCCATCTTAAAGATATTCCAAAAACGATTGCAAATTTTTATCGAATATAAAACTAAATAAAATAATAAAGGAAGAACTATCTATGATCTTTAAAATAATAACATTATCAATGATGGATAGTCCTTGAGATATTACAAGATTCTACGATTGTAACATTAAATAAATGAAAAAGTGTATCTTGAAAAATTATACACTTCGTACGATGCTCGGAGAAAATTTAACCATCATATTTTAATATGATTAATGAAGATTGAGATAACAGTAATAAAATGAATCATGAAATGATTCATGATAATGCATGTGTAAGATATAATCAAAATTGTGCGACAAAAATTTTCAGCGTGGCTTTCTCGTTTTCTAAAGAAGTGAAAAAAAAAAAAAAAGAAAAGAACTAACAATTAAATATTTTCAAATTCATCAACAGGTATATTCAAAAATATTCAAAAAATATTGAATTTCTGAATTATTAAACATTCAAGTAAAATCTCAACGTATATCAATTATATTTATTTCATGTATTTAATTGAAATTAAAAATTCAAAATATTACACTTACATTATGTAATTATATTTCACTAAATTCTATTATATTCAAATATGTTAAATTATGTTCAAATATATAATCACGTTCTTTGAATATTTTATTGTACTTATTGAATATTTTTAACAATTGTAAATTTTTAATGCAAATTAATAATTTTTCGATATTCAATGAGACGACGAACTTTGTATTCAAACGGAAGATAAACATTTGAAACATTTTATCTGAGAAAACGTCAAACATTTATTATTCTTGATAATTTTACAACTTAGAAATTAAATATTTACTTTGATAGAATCTTTGATAGAATCTAATTCTCTCTCTCTCTCTTTCTCTCTCTCTCTCTCTCTCTCTCTCTCTCTCTCTCTCTCTTTCTCCTCTTTACATACGAACAATACAATCATGAAGTTTTTCCATATTACCGTAAATCCTTCAAATTTGTATTTTTCATTTATCTGAGTATATCTCGGAATATAAAGTGTATACACGAATAACCGATGGAGCAATTAAAATTCGATTAGTATTCAATATCTCGTATCAAGGTAGAATCGATTAATTCAAGTATACTCGGAATACTCGGAATTTCCAATTTTTCTAATATTTTTAATCATTTTCTTGTTAATGAAATGTATACACTTATTTTAAATAAATTTAATTGATTTGATAGTAACTCGTTTCTATGATTTTATTATCATAATAATCTGCGATAGAATTAAAGTGATTTCGAGATTTCACGACGATTATCGAATCGAAATGAATTTCATTCATCGTAATGAATTAAATTAGAAAATATAAGTCGAAGTTGATAGATTAATTGCGCGATGATCTTTGCCCAAAAACTTGACTCAAATGTTTCCATTTCAATGATCAAAGGTGAATTGGTTTTGGTTAATTGGATAAAGTCAAATTTGTCGAAACTTCGATGATAATAATCGATAATGGATATTGGCAAAGTAGAATTACTCAGATGAATCTCGTGAATATTAAAGATAATATGGTACTTTCTTTTTTTAAACCTTTTTGTTTTTTCTTTTTTTATTTATTTATTTATTTTTTTTTTTTTTTTTTTTTTTTTTTTTTTTTTTTATGATAAGCTAAGTTCAGCAGTGATAATCTAATTTGTCTTTTTTGAAGCTACGATACATTGTAAATTTAATCGATATACTCAAAGTAGAAATATATATTTATAAAAATGAATACATGGGAAAATTGATAATGTCAATGATAAATATAAAATGTGATCTTGAAAATATTTATCACGTTTGACTTCATCGAATTTATTCGTCTTATTTCGATTTACAGTTGTATCGCTTCCGAAGTAATCAATATTATCCTCTTCCTCGTAACTTTCTTCAGATTCTTCGAACGAAAAGGAAAATTGAAAAAATATTTTCATCCGAGGATGAAACCTTTCGCAATTTTTCTTTACGTTTGGATTTGTCTAAATTTTGAGTACGTTCTTTCTTCTTTTTTTTATTTTTTTTTTTTTTTTTTTTTTTACTTTTATCTGATTGAAATGTCTCTTACATTATTCGTTGAATTACGTCTAATGACGTATCGGTGATTGAATTAATTTTATTTAACATTGTACAGAAAAATTACGATTTAATGAACTAGCCAAAAATATTTTTTATATTACGAACAATTTATTCATTTTTTCTTTTTTTTTTTTTTTTTTTTTTTTTGAAAGAAAAACAAATATTACCGTTTATGAGTATTTTCAATAATTGTCAATCGATTAAAATAAAGAAATATCGATTTAAAGAACGTGATGAAAATTTTTCTACATTAATTTTTCTATATAATTTCTAAATTATTCATCGAATTTCTTTATTTGAAACAAACAATTACTGTTCATGAGTTTTCTTAATAATTGTCATTCTTATAAAATTTTTCATTGAAAACAAACAAAGAGTACTGTACTCATGAGTGTTTGTTAACATTTTGATGACGGATGACGTATTAATACTTAAATAATAATTAGAATAGTAAAAAAAAAAATAGAGAAAAAATCGTTTTTTTTTACCCCTATTGTAAAGTTAAAGACAAATAAAAGTTAAGTAGAAATTTCTAAATAATTAGAATAAGCGACGTTGTATATCAGCGAATCTTTTTGAAATGGATTTAAAATATGACGAAACTCGTCACCATATTGTTACACTTGTACCGCGTCCGTCGGCTATCGTGTCCGCAAAGATCAACTGAAACTCGTGCTTGATTAAAAGAAAATAAACTTTATTTTCACTGAAATAAACGATTTTGACTTAATATATCATTCCTAATACTAATTACTGAATCGAATGTTAATTAATTCTTCATTAAAAAATTATGACATTTGACTGACATTACGTAACCTGAAAAAAAAAAAAAACAATTTATTTCGACGGAATAAAATTTACTTCGTTTATCACTGATTCTTATCATTGATCAAATACTGATTTTAAATCACCGATCATTTTGTTTGTTCGACAAATTTGTTCAAAATTTTTTACTTTTAAATCGATAACCATTACTGACTCGGTCATTTTATATACTCTCAAACCAATTTCCCGATACTTTTTACCGCTAGCATAACGTTACGAAAAAGTATTAATTTCGTAGGTAGTATTATTTATTATGAAAATAAAGAAAAGATTTATTATGAAATAAATAAAAGGAGTTAGAAATTAATAGTTATAAAAAAAAGTGCACCTAATATACGATTAAAATTAAAATTATAAAATAAAAAATTAATGTTTCGAATTGAAAGGTCATTGATTTTTTTTTCTTTTTTTTTTTTGGCCCATTCAATACAATCTGAACTTATATCTGAAGATAATATTATTAACATCATAATATTCATAGGTCGATTTGTGGCAGTCGAAGGATTAAACCGATGCGCTCTCATCAGCATAGTCATTAGAATAATGATACGAACAGAATAAACATTTCACGTTGTTATTCAATTACTATTCTGATATTATTTTTCTTATCATTTTATTCCATTTCCATGTTTTAGAAGTATCTCATATTACGGACATTCAAATTGTAAATTTGGAAAATAGAATTTAAATCAATATGCGAATAATACAATAATAATTGTATTTTAACGATTATATTATATATATATATATATATATATATATATATATTTTTTTTTTGTTTTACGTAAAAATTTTTATTTACAACTTTTATTTTAATTATATTACAATTTATTGTATTATAATTTCTATTTAAACATTTTTATTTGATGTATACATATTTGTATATATATATATGTGTGTGTATGCTTGTGTGTGTGTGTGTGTATGTTATATGTATATATGTATATATTCAAAGGCTGTAAATGCCCCGTAGGATAAGTAATGTGTCGTTGAAGAAATGTGTGGTTGTTCAACGACATATTTCCCTGGGAAAGGAAATGAAGATATCAATTTATTCTTTTGGTAAAGACGAACATCGAACGGGGTTGTTCAGCAAACAAAGAAATTTCTTCTGTGATTTAATCTTTGCTTTTCTTTGGATAGTTCGAAGGGTATATTAAACCTGTTTCCTATCTGTCATTGCATATCACTATTACACGTTCTATATAATCCTTTGTCGAAGTTAAACGGATCGTAGATCTTTTATCTCGTCGAATTTGACAATTCGACTTTATCAATTGAAATAGAGAAAGGCTTTTGAAAAATCTGTCAGGATATATATATAAATTTTTTTTAATTATCTCGTATCAATTATTTTATTTCTTGGTATTTGTTATCTTTTTTTTCCTTTTTTTCTTCTTTTTTATTTTTGAAAATTTTCAAATGGTTGAAATAGATTTAATTGACATTTGCTAGGATATCTTTGTGGAATATTCTTGATTATCCTGTTAATTGTTCTCTTCTTCTTTTCTTTTTTCTTTTTTTCTTTTTTTTTTTTTTTTTAAGAATATTTTCAAATAGAAATAGGACGAATTGGCTACCATGATGTCTTTGTGGAATTTTGTGAATTATTCTCTCTTTTTACATATATATTAAGAGAATATTAAATTTGAGAATATTAGATAGAAGAAATTGATTATTATTACAGTATTCATATGGAATTTTGTTTATTATCCTCTTAATCTTCTTTTTTTTTAGAAAATTTTTAAATATCTTTAATTACAATATTTTTGTTAACTATTCTCTATTATTTTATATCCCGTTTTTTTAAAGAGAATTTTCAAATGGTAATAAAATGAATTAACTATTATTAGGATATCTTTTAGAAATTTCGTTAATTATTCTCTAAAATATTTTCTTTTTTACAGAATATTTTCAAATTTCTATTCGTCCTTCAACGTCTATTATCACATAATTTAACTTTTAAACAATAAGGATTTAATATATTTACCGCTTATTCGTTAATATATACATATATATATATATATATATGTATATATATATATATATTACATCGAATTTATTTAAAATTACATGCTTACAGAGAAATAACATTTACCTTGCTCCTTCTTCAAATTGCAAATATCTGCCTCTGAAGATCTTCAATAGCTTCTATCGAATGCATCTTATTACAGGAACGTGCATTTACGAGATCGACGAGAGAACGTTCACGTGGATATGGACCTTTATGAATATTAATATCGAGAATTTCGTAAAGCGGATATACTATGGACGTCTTGCAAAGACCGAAGTTTAATACTAGATCATCGGTTTTTAATTAAATCTTTATTCCTCGATAGACAAATTTAGAATCTTTCTTACACGATTATATTAAATATAGCTCGATCGTTTTATTTTACGTAAATATTGTTATTTACAACTTTTATTTAAATCATATTATAATTTATTTTATTATAATTTTTATTTAAATATTTTTTTTTATATATAGTTTTATTAAACATTATTGGCGGCTATCGTTTATTCAGAAATTGCCAACAAAAACAAACTACACGTCATTACACAAGAACATTAACAATTGTATATTTAGTCAATAAAAAAGTGAGCTTCGTGAATTATTTAATTCATGAGGTTATTATCCATATATGGTATAATATATATTTATATAAATATATATATATATATATATATATATATATAGATTGCTTTGTTTTACGTAAAAAGTTTTATTTACAACTTTTATTTATATTATATTACAATTTATTGTATTACAATTTTTATTTGTATGTATATATATATATATATATAATATACGTAATAGAGCTATGTACATAAATCATTGATTTATCCAATAATAATAAATATAATTCGTGCAACGATCGAACATAGAATCCTTTGATCATTAAATTATTCTATCCTTGTGTATTAATTCATGCATATTCAGATCCCGATCGAGATAATTCTACAATAGTTAGTGTAATTTTTCATGCAGCCACAATCGAATATCAATTTCGATATCAAATACATTGCCTATAGTGTAAAAGTACCAAATATAAGATCCCATATTATTATTATTAAAAGGAAGAACTGCAATATCACGGATTTATTTAAAATTTTTATAATATTGAAAATAATTCATTTTACTTAATTTTTTATTATTAGATACAAGTTCCTTAATATTATTATCAATTAATTCTATTATCGTTAAAACGTAATCATTATCGTATTATTCTCAAATCAATTTGATTTCTATTTTCCGAATTTACAATTTCAATATTCGTAATATGAGATACTTCTAACATACGGAAGTGGAGCAAATCGATGAGGAATATAATACCAGAATAGTAATTGAATAACAACGTGGAATGTTTATTTTGTTCGTACCACTAATCTAATGACTATGCTGATGAACTCACCGATTTAATGTTTTGACTGCCAGAAATCAATCCATAAATATTATGATGTTAATAACATTATCTTCAGTTATAAGTTCAGATTGTATTGAATGGGCCAAAAAAAGAAAAAGAAAAAAAAATCAATGACCTTTCAATTCGAAACATTAATTTTTAATTTTATAATTTTAATTTTAATCGTATATTAGGTGCACTTTTTTTATAACTATTAATTTCTAACTCCTTTTATTTATTTCGTAATAAATCTTATCTTTATTTTCATAATAAATAATACTACCTACGAAACTAATACTTTTTCGTAACGTTATGCTAGCGGTAAAAAGTATCGGGAAACTGGTTCGAGAGTATATAATGTGACCGAGTCAGCAGTGGTTATCGATTTAAAAGTAAAAAATTTTGAACAAATTTGTCGAACAAACAAAATGATCGGTGATTTAAAATCAGTATTTGATCAATGATAAGAATCAGTGATAAACGAAGTAAATTTTATTCCATCGAAATAAATTGTTTTTTTTTTTTTTCAGGTTACGGAATGCCAGTCAAATGTCATAATTTTTTAATGAAGAATTAATTAACATTCGATCAGTAATTAGTATTAGGAATGATATATTAAGTCTAAATCGTTTATTTCAGTGAAAATAAAGTTTATTTTCTTTTAATCAAGCACGAGTTTCAGTTGATCTTTGCGGACACGATAGCCGACGGACGCGATACAAGTGTAACAATATGGTGACGAGTTTCGTCATATTTTAAATCCATTTCAAAAAGATTCGCTGACATACAACGTCGCTTATTCTAATTATTTAGAAATTTCTACTTAACTTTTATTTGTCTTTAACTTTACAATAGGGGTAAAAAAAAACGATTTTTTCTCTATTTTTTTTTTTACTATTTTAATTATTATTTAAGTATTAATACGTCATCCGACATCAAAGTATTAATTACGAATAAGTGAATGACAAATATAATTATATCAAAGCTTGTAATCTTTCGTTTTGTCTTTCCTATTCTCCGTTATTCAATCGAACATAAATTAAATCTAATATTTGATTCCATTATACTACACACATGTATATATGTATATATATATATATATATATATATATATATTCATATATATATATGTATATATATATATATATATATTTATATGCATATGTATATGAATTTATCAGTATGTACGTATACATATATAACACCGTTGGAAAAGATCAACAGAGAATTAGTGATGCGTAGAAAATTTATCCAGAGATTGGAGATATTGCGTTGATGTCGATGACGATGGTGAATCGATAATGAATTCGATTTCACGGTGATGTGAACGCGAATTTATTAACGAGGATGCGATTAAGCATGCAAAATTACCTACCGTTTATCGTTATCTGTTGAAATTCAATAATAAAGGAGAGTAAAATCGACCAACGCACGTTTATAATATGAAAACTTTTAATTATTATCTCTTAAAAGATCTAAATGAATCTTCACGAAGTTGATTCGAATAAATCGACATCGATATCGGTATCAATGAAGGTGAAATGATTTTCAATTGAATATTTATGTTCGTTGATCGTTAAAGCATTAATTCTCATCGTTCTTTTAATACTTTTCCTATCCTTTATATCTTTTTATTTATGTTACTTTTTTCTTTCTTTCTTTTCCATTATCTTTCTTTTTTTTTTTTTTTTTTTTTTTGTCTTTTTTATTATTATTATCATCGTCATCATTATTTCTTTTTGTTTGTCTGTTTGCAGAACCGGTCACCGAGATAACAGGAGGTCCAGATTTGTTTATTAACAAAGATAGTACGATAAATCTAACGTGTCTGGTAAGATACGCACCAGAGCCACCGTCCACGATAATCTGGAGTCATAATCGACAGGTAGGAGAATAAAAATAATTCAATATTACCATCAATTAAAATAATTTACCAATGGAATATTATGATTTCGAATGATTAACAATGTCGATCGTTTTAATTAATTAATTTATTTCTTCCTTTTTTTTTTTTTTTTTTTTTTTTTTTCTTTTCTTCTCTCACATTTGTTCCTTCCATATACTATAAAGATATAATAATAAATTATTATTCGAGCAGAGACATCTGAGAAAAATGGCGGACATATTGAAGTTTGAATTATTGGATTTAATATATATATATATATATTTTTTTTTTTTTATTTCGTTTCTTCGTTCTATTTCTCGGAAATGGTGCGTCGTACAAAGGAGTTCTTTCGTCTTTGCCAAAGAATATTATCAACGACTCTCTCTCTTTCTCTCTCTCTCTTTCTCTCTTTGTCTCTCTCTCTCTCTCTCTCTCCCTCTCTCTCTCTTTCTATTTTTCTCTCAGCTTCCATATTCGTCTTGATTTCAACGAACACAGCTTTAGAAGCGGTCGACCTGCTTTCGCACTTTGCAAGACGATAAGGACGAGAGAAAAGCAATAGTATTAAAAGTTGTAAAACGTCGTTAAAATCCGAATATTATAATAACGACATGCTCTTGTTGGGACATCATAACGTTGACATTTAATATCAATTTTAAAATGATTTTTGCAAAATTTTTTATTTATTTATCGTAACGTCAATCTCGAAATACATACATAGTATCGGATAGCCTTCGTTTCGATTTTACTTCCCATCGATTTTATATCATATTATTTATTTTTCGTTTATTTTATATTCAGATTTTTATTAAAACGAAAAACGTACTACATTCGCGGTGCTGTGTTCTTCTTCCTTGCCCCTTTTTTTTTTTTTACTTTATTTTGAAAACCTATAAATGTGTTTCATATTATTGTTATACAAAAGAAAAAAGCAAGGAAATGAAGTCACGTTATTGTTATCTCTCTTATATGTAAAATTTTGACAAGAGTATATATATATATATATATATATATATATATATATATGTTTTTTTTTTATTTTTTCAAGATAAACGCAAATATTAAAAATTCTTTTCGATGATTAACTATAATGAAAATTTTTTTTCTTTTTTCATGAGATCGCTAAAATAAATCGATTAGGTTTACTTCGTTATACATTACATTTCAATCTATGTCCCCGGTTGGGAATAAAATTTGGTTCAAATTAAAAGCACAAATATATTTTGTTAATTATTTATTTATTTATTCATTTATTTGTCCACTTATAAATTTTTTGTCGATGATCGTTCTCTTTCATATATAATATGAAATATATATATATATTTTTATACAATGGTGTCAATAGAATATTTTCGAACTTTCTTGGTCTATCCCGACGTGTTAATAAATTCAAGACTTTAAAATTTTCATTTTCATTCATTGATGTCTTGTAGAAAATTTTATACGATTTATTTCTGACAAAACGCATCTAACATATTTTTAATCAGTTTATTAATTCTCCATCAAAATTCTTTGCCCTTTTAAAAATTACGTCTTCTAATAATTTTGTTAATACAAAATCTTCTTATCTCATTTCATTTACAATAAAGTTATTACCTTTCCGAGACTATTTAATAATCTTGTAATAATCTTAGGGAACGAACGGTAAATTATTTTTTTTTTTTAATGACATTTCTACCACGTCATTATCTCTATCATTTGGTAAAAACGAATGTCCTGATATTAAAAATTTGTGATCTATGATTTCCACATTATTTTCCAATGTTTGGACAATTTTTAACCACATTAAATTTACTTTAATGTTTCTATTTTTCCCGGCGCACATGTCACTGTAAGCTATAATGTGTCTTTCTATAATGTTTTTTTTTTTTTTTTTTTTTTTTTTCTTTTAAGACGAATATTGTTCTATAATTCTGTTTCTTTTTCGATTTTTTTTTTAAAATCATTAATTACTATTTCTTATAAGTATAAATGGAGTTAGGTCACTTACAAACTATACGGTTTAATTATTGAACTATCTCTGAAAACTTATGTGTCAAGAATTATCGTATTTGCTCGGAATATGAGCAACCTGAAATGCTTTACTGATAAATAACATAAAGTTGTACATGTAATTATGGCAATCGGAAAAAAAATGACAAAATGGAGTTAGGACACTTTCGAAATAAACGCCTCATATCTTTTTTCTTTTCTTTTCTTTTCTTTTCTTTTTTTTTTTTCTTTTTTTTTTCTTTTTCTAACGTGATAGATCGTTCGTTAACATATCAATTCTATAAATATCTATATGTCGATTATTTATTGAGAGACATGACTCCGTCGACAAGAGGTTCGCAAACCGATTAAGCCGATTAAAGATTAGCAAGAGTATTATTGTATTTTCTAAGGCATCTGTTAGTTGCGCGGGGATAATGGAATCTAAAGCTTGTTGCGTTCTCAGGAGACCTAGACATTAAGATAATAGGATTACGGTAAGATTATCTGAATTAGATGGAGAGCAAGTGAGCGGATACGGCTTGAAGAGTTTCTGAGCGACGTGTAATTTCGAAACGAACTTCAAAATTAGTTCGTAGTTCACAGTGAATATCCTTCGAGAATCTGTTTAATTGAATGAACGATCGAACGAATTTCTTCGTTTTCACTTATATTATACAAATATAATGATAGAATATAAATAATATAGTATAGATGAAACATCAACGGTATCGATTAAATAATGTCGAATGTAATCGAAATAAATAAATCATTGATATAATTTCTTTTTTAATTTACGTGTATCTCGTCTTAATGAAATAATATAAGATAATTTTGATTAATTATAATTATCGATTTAAAAAAAGCCTTTACTGTTCTACGAATATAGATGGAATATGGATAATATTTTTATATGACTTTGAAAATGTCGTGGAATCAATCAGGTGAAAAAAAAAAAGATACGTTGAAAATAAATAGAAAAAGAAAAAACGAATGATAGATGTTATTTCCGTTTCAATGCCGTCAATTTTTTTTTCCTTTCTTTTTTTTTTCGTGATAAAATAACCGAAAAAATTTATGTTAATGATAATAATCGTATTTAAATAATAATCGTATAATAAAAAAGTAACATCTATGTTTTTTTACAATTATACAATTTCAACTTCTATACTCGGTATGTTTCTTATCTTTTTGAGTAAATAAAAAAAAAAAAAAAAAAAAAAAACAGAGAAAAGAAAAACATCGATCATTTATCAGAAAGGACTGTAGGACGTGACGTAATTCTTCTTCTTAAAAAAAAAAAAAAAAAAAAAAAAAAAAAGAAAAAAAAAAAGAAGGAAATTAAAACAAAGAGAGAAGAAGACAAAAAAATCATTTTCGATATTAAAAAAAAGAAATTAAAAAGAATGAAAAGAAATAGAGAATAGGAGAGATAAAACGAAAACAAAACAAAAAAAAAAAGGAGGAAGAGGAGGATCAGTGGGAAAAATGTCGAAACGTCGTCGACCAGAAAAAAAAAAAAAACATTGTTCAAAGAAAAGATATATAAAAAAAGAAAAGAAAAAAAAAAAAAATAAAAAAAGAAAAAAAAAGGGGGAAAAAGAAAAATATCCTTGTATCCGTGTAGTTAATCAACGCTCGATTACGTCAACTTAACATGGCGTCGAGCGGTCGACGCACTTAAGTCGCGTTTCTCATCTTGTCTTTTTTTACTTCTACGATGCTTTCTACCACTTAAATAAGATACCTATACACCCTACCCTTGCCTTATTCCAATCCCTAAAGTAGCTTTATTCCACCCTAAGCACGTCTAACGAAAATGGAATAGGAAGTACGAGTGAGAGCGAGAAGAGAGTGAGAGAGCGAGACAGACAAATAGAAATATAAAATGAGAGAAAGATAAAGAGAGAGAGAGAGAGAGAGAGAGAGAGAGAGAAAGATAGATAGGTAGAGAGAGAGAGAGAGAAAGAAAGAGAAAGACTGAGAGAGAGAAAGAGAGAAAGAGAGTAAATGAGTGAGAGAGTGAAGGAGAAAGAGAGAAAGAGAGTGAATGACTGAGAAAGAGAGTGAGAAAGAGAGAGAGAGAGAGAGAGAGAGAGAGACGTAAAGAAAAAGAAAAAGAAATAGAAAGAGTTAATGGCGCCACACGAGATCTTCTTCCCTCTCGCTCTTTCTCTTTCACAGGCGATTAACTTCGATTCGCCGAGAGGCGGCATTAGCCTGATCACAGAAAAAGGACCCGTGACGTCGAGTCGTTTGCTCATTCAGAAGGCCATCCAGGAAGACTCGGGACTTTACACGTGTTCGCCCAACAATACTCACTCCAACAGCGTACGAGTGCACATAGTTAATGGTAAAGAAATAAAATGAAAAAAAAAACAAAAAAAACAAAAAAAAAACAAAAAAAAATGAATATATGATTTATTGCTTTCTTTTCTTCTTCTTTTTTTTTCTTTTTCTTTCTTTTTGATTATAATCTTCTCTTTTCTTTTCTTTTCTTTTTTTTCTTTATCTCTCTCTCTCTCTCTCTCTCTCTCTCTCTCTCTCTCCTCTTTTTCTCTCTTTCTCTAGTTAATTTTTTTTTTTTTTAATTTAGTCCGTAAAACTATCCAAATATCGAAATCTATCCCCTTTTCTACTTATTTATTTTTTATTCCATTAATAAATGTTTCACATACGAAATTAGTAAGTATATTATACAGAGTGTCCTTCCATAAAATGATAAGAAAATATGAAAATCTTTAATTATCTTAAAAAAGAAAAAAAAAACGTAATATCAAATCGCCTTCCTAATCATTTATTTATTTTTCATTTCATTAATGAATTTTTTCGCATATGAAATTAATAAGTCTATTATATAGGGTATCATATCATAAAATGATAAGAAAATATCGAAACTTATCATCTTATCATTTACTTATATTTCATTTCATTAATGAATTTTTCGCATATGAAATTAGTTAGTCTATTATATAGGGTGTCCTTTCATAATAGGCTATCGATCGTACAAATAAGTTTAATAAGAAATATTTATATATATATATATTTTTTTTTTTATATGAACAGCCACGTCTCAAATTTACATTCCACAATATAAGTTCATATGAGCTTGATTATAGATTTGTAATTTCTTTCTTCTTATATTTAATTTAGTGTCTCTAATATTTATTAGTCAGTTCGTAGTTTTTCTACTAATGTTTATTTGTTTAAAGGTAGATTTTCGATCATGGTTTGTATTTTTTTCTTTTTGTTTTGTTTTTAAAACGCTTGAACATTTTATAGAGTTGATTTTTATTATCTTTATTCTTTTCCATTTGATCTTCTATTTGTTTCTAATGGTTTTGCAAATTCAACGTTGCATTTTCAATTTATCCCGTGTACGTATAAAATGGCAATGACATTTGTAAATTTAAATGATACTTTATGTTGCAAAATTAACATATTCGCAATATACAAATAGTATAATTTTGTATTGCAGTATCAATTATGAATTACAATATAATTACGAATCTATTGGTTCAGTCATTAAGATACCAATTATCTTGTAAACGATAAATAATTAATTGCTAAATTTTGTTACGATATTATGAATAATATTAAAGCAAAAATAGTAAATAAAAAATAATATTAAAACAATCTTTTACTAAATATTATTAGTATTGCAAATGATCGTTACAAAAAAAAAAAAGAAAAAAGAAATAAAATACTATAATAATATATTTCTCGTTCGTGAAAGTTACGATTAAAAAAAAAGAAAAAAGAAACAAATTGTTTACACTCATTTTGTACAGGAGAAAAAAAAGATCGCGGATATTGTTTTTTCTTTTTAATATAATAAACTTCCTTATAAATTCGGTCAGTTGCAAGATATTTACACGGATATCTATAGAAAGATACCCTATGTATCTACTATACATAGATTTTTGGCAAATATAGATAAATATATTTTACGATGTACTTACAGTTCTATTTCGAAATTGGGAACGTTCGTGGATGTATACACCATCTATATATATCTATCGGATACTTATTTTATATATATATATATATGTGTGTATGTGTGCGTGTGTGTGTGTATATATATATGTGATATTTATTTTAGATATTTATTTTATATACGAAGGGGTTGGATAGCTTAATGGTTAA
Organism: Vespa mandarinia; assembly: GCF_050613455.1. Lineage (NCBI taxonomy): Eukaryota > Metazoa > Arthropoda > Insecta > Hymenoptera > Vespidae > Vespa > Vespa mandarinia. The sequence continues at coordinate 1,680,027 of NC_140829.1, read as the reverse complement.
AGCAACCGCTCGATAAACGAAAGACCTTTCGAAATTGAGAAACTATTTGACTTTTCACGAATCATACATTTAAAAAAAAAACAATTTATAAGTATATAAAAATATATATAAATTTTCAAAAACAATATTATACGTTATATATTTAAAACAAATGCATGTAAGTATGTCGTAGATAAATGTGTTTATTTAAATTATGTATATATATGTATATATATATATATATATATATATATATATATGTATGTGATATTTATTTTAGATATTTATTTTATATACGAAGGGCTTGGATAGTTTAATAATTAAACCAACCACTTGGAAAATGGAAGACCTATCGGAATTGGTAAACTATTTGATTTTTTACGAATCGTGTATATATATATATATATATATATATATATATATAAAATAAACCAATTTATAAATATATTAAAAATACATATACAAATTTTCATAAAAAATATTATACATTATATGTATACATATATATATATATATATATATATATATATAAGACAAATGTGTGTAAGTACATCGTAAATAAATGTGTGTATTCACACATTACGTGTATATATATGTGTGTGTGATATTTATTATATATATATGTGTAGTACATTAATATGTTAGAGGTATATAATTACGTGTTCAAACAACTGAATATATTATATGTACTATATTATATATGTACGCAGTATATATATACACGTTATATATATTTCTATGGAAATTACGTTTAGAATAACTACAACGGAAACGATGTCCTCACTAGAAACGTTTAGCCTCGAGTCATGTGGTCCTCGTTCTCGTCTCTGAGATGGTTCGCGACATCTTAGAACATATTAATTTGGTTGTTTGCATCGCTTCGAGGCGATCTCTTTGAAGTTGTTCTGTTAGTAATATTCCAATCGTTCGTTATAAAGGGAAATCGTGATTATTTTACGAGATGTACGCGATTTATTGCTTTTAAAAACAAATTCGTAAAGAGTATTCGTAAGAGTGGTTAAAAGAAAAGATAAGAAAAAAAAAAAAAGAAAAGAAAAGAAAAGTAAGAAATACAGAAAAAGAAAAATTCATAATTTTTTTTTCTTTAGTAAAAACGCTTTATACGGTTATTCAAAAATTATTCAATCGTTCTTACATGTTTTACATTTGAAAATCTAATTTTGAATAAATTTAATAATATTAATTAAATTGAAATTGAAATTAATAAAATTTTAAATTAAATTTCAATTGACTTATAAAAGAAAAATTTATTATACAAATTTATTTTGCCGAAATGATCGGAAAAATTATTTTATCATTTTTACGTTTTTTTTTTTTTTACTTTTGAAAATTTACTCTTCGAAGAGATTTAATATCTTCCTTATAAAAAAATTATTATACAAAATTATTATAATATCATTATTACAAATTATTATATAAAATTATTATAATAAAAAAATATTTAATTAAAAATAATTATAAAAAATAATTACAAGATTCGACGTAACATTCAGGATTAACGATTTTCAAGGACGGCGTATCGTCGATGATGTAAATTGTTAAATAATTATAAAAGAAAAAAAGTATTATACAAAATTATTATAAAAAAAAAAAAAAAAAAAAAAAACTCATTTCTTAGAAGCGATCGAGGATAATCGTTCGAAGAAAAGAAAACAAAAAACAAAAAAGAAAAAATGTTAAAGACGACAAAGATATTAGAAAAAAAGTTTTGATAAAAAGAGAAATGATCGAAAGACAAAAAAAATATTTCGATATCAAATAATAATGGAAATCACTTGACATTTATTTTTTCAAGCTTGAAAATAAAATTTTTCTTCCACTTTTATTTTCTTTTTTTTGTCTCTCTCTCTACCAATTACAACAATTTAATCATAAATATTAAAATATTAATTTCAATTATATATTATCATTTCGTAATCTTATAGTGAGGCAAAGGGAAAATGATTTAATAGTAAATTCTATTATAGCATAGCGTTTGTTTCAGAAGAACATCCAGCGGCGATGCATCATGGAAGCGGTGACAGAATGGCCGCGACATTTCTTCCGCTGATTCTATTTCTTCGGACGATATTCTAGCCGTCATCGCGAGTGCTGCTCTTCCAAGACAAAACAAAGAAAATAATAACATTGAACTTTGTCTATGATCTTGGACTATGAAAGTTCGACGCTCGACGATCGACGTACACTCATATACACAAAACACATACATAGACACGCACACATAGACACAAACGTACATATACACGCACATACATACACATAGATATAAACATGGACACATATGTACGTACTTATGTATATCGTTCGTCGAGAAAGATTCAACGTAACGATTTTCACGATTAACGCGATTTTCAAGGACGGCGGTATCGTCGGCGATGTAATTGTATAGAAAATTTTTACCATCAAAAATTATAATAAAAAGGCACGATATTCGAAACGATATATGAAAAAAAGGACAACCAAAAAAGAAAAAAAAAAAAAAAGAAAAAAAAAAAAAAAAAAAAAAAAAAAAAAAGAGAGAAAAAGAAAGAAAAGAAAAAAAAGAAAGAAAGAAAGAAGAAACAAATAAAATCATCAATGTTTTTTCATTTCGACGAAAAATTTATCGCCGACCTTTCGTACGATCGAATTATTTTCAAGAAAATCGCTAAGCTAACGCGAGTACCGTTAATTGTTCGTTCAAACACAATCGATTACGAGAACTCGTATTATTGTTGTCAATTCGTTTTTATTATCTGAAATAAATAACAGCAACGAGTTTAGTGCTTCGTCACCGAGATTGAACGAGCAATCGTTTGTTTTGTGCATACGTACATATATATGATATTTATATATGTATATGTATACATATATATATGTATATATATATATATATATATATATATATATATATATATATATTGCCGTCGAAAAGTTTCCGTATTCACTGAACTACAAGATTGTAAGATAGTATCGATTATTACGAAGAAGGAAAAGCGATTTATCAATTTTTTGCGCCTTTTTCAAAATATGACACAATCTCATTCTTCCTTTATATTTTCATTTCAATTTCTTAATCTTTTAATTGTTCTATTTTCTATTCCTTTTTTTTTCTCTTTTTTTTCTTTTTTCTTTTTTTTTTTTCATATCCAAAAATCATAAGCATTTCCATCAAGTTCTTCATTTTTAAAAACGCAATATTTATATATTTCGTTTTCTTTTTTTAGATTTTCTTTTATTTTTTTTCTTTTTTATTTTTCTTTACTAGTAATTATTTAATTCGAACAAATGAGAATCCCTTTTTTGTCTTTTTTTATAATAGAAAAATAACGTCGAAGAATATAAATAATTATTGTATTGTTATACGATTATAATTATAGGAATGGTCCAAATAATCTTTTTGACGGTAGTGTATATACATACATGAATAATATCGCAGCGCTTACGAGCCGTTCGTTTTTCTTTTCTTATTTCTTTTTTTTTTCTTTTTTTTCTTTTTTTTGTTTTTTCTTCTTTGTTTTTTCTTCTCGAAATCGATGATTCTTGCGATCAATTTTTTCCTTTTCTTTTCTTTTCTTTTCTTTTCTTTTTTTTTTCTTTTTTTTTTTTTTGTTTTTCGAGCAAAAAAAAAAGAGAGGAAAAAAAATGAAAAGAAACAACGAGACGCAAAGAATCATTATAATAAGACTTATAAGCAATGCCATTTGAAAAAAAAAAAATGTGTTATTTCATATCTAAATGTATCGAAAATTTTCCAGGATTTTGAAATGGAAATCAGTAGAATGAGAATTCACTGATTGCGAGTACAATCGTATAATACTTTTTGGCTTATCCATTAAGTATCTATATGTATACATTAGCGATACGTAAATATACAAGATCGATCGAAGACCGCGAATACCGCAGTGCGTCCACGAAATGATGCAAAATAACGAGCTTGCGGAATCGTCGACGCATTTACGATCATTTATTCACGATTAATCGTGATTTGATTTTATTGTTTCTCATTGAAATTTTATCATTTTGTTTTTTCTTTTTCTTTTTCTTCCTTTCCTTCTATCAGCCATGTTTCGTCTTCTTCTTTTTCCTTTGTTTCTTCTTTCTTAATTTCTTAATTTATTCAGATATATATATATACATTGCATAAATGGAGTTTCGTTAATTAATATTTAAAAGTATGCATATATATATATATATATGTATATATGTTCTTCTTTATTGTTACGAATGTGTCATGCGAAATTTCAACAAATTTTCATTTAATGTTTAAACAATATATATATATATGTATGTATATATATATATATATATATAACGGCCTCGCTGCGACAATATCGATAATATTAAATATCGGAAGTTAAATATAAATATCTCGATTGAAATTACGTACGAAGGGAAGAGAGAGAAAAAAAAAAGAAAAGTTAAGGGGACGGACGTAATATCTGCCGTCTAACTGTAAATACGAATTATACATTCTGTACATATCAAATCGATCGTGAAATAAATAATTTACGCCTAGCTCGAAGCAATGAATATGATTCGCAATACACGTCGCAAATTGTTACGTGTATTCGTTTGTGTTCGAAAGAGAGAGAGAGAGAGAGAGAGAGAGAGAGAGAGAGAGAGAGAGAGAGAGAGAGAGAGAGCGGGAGACGGGGAGAAAACGAGCACGAAGTTAAAAAAGAGAAATTAGAAAAAGATAAAAGAAAATTAATAAAAAAAAAAAAAAAAAAAAAAAAAAAAAAAAAAAAAAAAAAGAAGCGAGATAAAATGAAGGAAAAAGAAAGAAAAAAAAAATATTTCTGAGACAACTCTGAGAGACGAAGCGCGTTAGAGTATGGAAAAGAAGAATCTCGTGCATACGGCCGCATATGCATAAATATCTCGAGTGGAATTGAGTGAGAGTGAGAGTGTGTGTGAGAGTGAGAAAAATAGAGAGAAAGAGAGAGAGAGAGGGAGAGGGAGAGAGGGAGAGAGAAAGAGAGAGAGAAAGAGAGAGAGAAAGAGAGAGAGATAGTTTTTCTCATGCTTTTCTCGACGAACGACGA
>NC_140829.1:1660000-1670000 GCF_050613455.1 Vespa mandarinia | reverse complement strand
TTTTTCACAATATTTCAATTGTTATACACGTAGGATTTAATCGATTTATAAATAAATGAAATAAAACAATATAGCAAAATAAAAATATGTTTATATTGTCATATATTCTATATATATATATATATATATATATATATATATATATATAAAATAAATACATACGTATATATAAATGACGGTCTTCGTTTTTTTTTTGTATAGTATTGAATTTTATTAACACCAATGTAATTTTTTTATTCCCTATTTCTTTTTTCCACCATATACGGTCGTACGGTTAAAAAATTTTATATACCGTTGTTATCCAACGTAGATCGCCATTAGATAAAATCTTCCATGTTACGTATATAAATAAAAATTACATATACGGTGTAATCGAGTGATTCCATTGAGTCATTTTTTTTTATTCGCTGAAATATACGAAAACGATATTAACGTGAGGTAGAAAAAAAAATAAAAAATAAAAAATAAAAAAAAATGGGATAAATATTTCATATATACATATTTGTTTATATTAGTTGTATGATAGTGAAAAATTTCTTTTAAAATTTTAGATAAAAATATCATAGATAATACGAAGTATGACAGGACGTTATATATATATATATATATATATATATATAGGGTGATTATAAATTTAATGGATCGATTGAATGTATCTCGTTTTCTTAAGAATTGAGATTAAAAGAAAGAAAAAAAATTTATTAAGAAAAGTCTCGTTATTTAGATAGTGTACGAAAATATTTGTAAAGTTCGAAATAATATATTCGATTATTTCGATTAAAATCTTAATTTATTTTAATTATTTGATTAAAATAAACTTAATTTATATTTGTAATTTATTCTTATGCAACATCTTGTACTATTTTTTTAATCGATTAAATATATTTTAATCAATTATCTTCGATAAATTATTGTCATCTAAAAATACGAAGCAGTATGATTACATGATATCGTCCGATCCATAAAATTAAAAACGATGGACATTTTGAATATTTATTATATATAAAATAAGCTTTTTTGTTTCTGTCTTTTTTTTTCTATTCTTTTTCCTATTCTTTTTATTATTATTATTATAAATTAATTCTAATTTCTTATCAAAAAATATGTTTTCATTTTCAATTAACTGACATAATAAGATAGTTATTAAATTCGTTTTAATATTGTTTCCCCATGTCTTTCATTTTTTTCATTAAGATTTTAACATCGTTTACAATTCGAAAGTATATACCTTATTATTAACTTTAGATGTTTATCAAATTTTTAACGATAAATAATTAAAATATTTAATTAATTAATTAAGAAAAAGAAAAAAGGAAAAAGAAACAGTATACCAGATGTTCCATAAGAGAAAATGAAAATGATTAAACCTACGTTTAAAACCGGAATAATCGGGTATTTTATTTCATACTCATAAAATATCTGATTATGTCAGATAAATCGTAAATTTAATGATATTTGTAATTTTTCTTATTAAGTATCCTATATATTATATTAAACAATTAAATATTTTCATGAATTATCTTTAAAAAATTATTATCACCTGAAATATTACAAAATTTAGATCTTAACATTATTTACGTTCAAAAGTATATACCTTATTATTAATTTCAGACTAATGGCTATTAAATTTTTAATGATAATTAATTAAAATATTTAATTAATTAAAAAACAAAAAAAAAGAAAATAATACTAGGTTGTGTAAATAATCGGATATTTTATTTCGTACTGATAAAATATTCGAACGTATTTAATCATAAAAACTTTTTTAATATATATATATATATATATATTTTTTTTTCCCTTATACATTCGTAACAAACGAGACATTCAATAGGACCTTAATTAATAATCATCCTGTATATTCCAGTTAAAAAAAAAAAGAAAAAAAAAGAAAAAATAGAAAAAAAAAGAGAAAGAAAAAGAACTTTGAAAAATATGTATGATCGTATCTAATGACGTCAGACGTTTTGGTTATCCAACGTTATACCGAAGTGTTAACAAGAGATAATATTAATTTCGACTTATCTGGCTTATCATCAAGGATATTAATAAACGTCCTTTGAAAATCGCTAATGACTCTGAGAAAAGCTAAGGGATGGGGAAGCCATTCGTGTTGGACGTCTGCTTTTCATTGTAAGACTCACCAAAATGAAAGAACAAAGCGGCTTCGGATAAAATTTCATTTAACCGGTTGAATTAGAGAGTACGCCGTTACGAGACACGATTGAATCACCTTTTTTTTTCTTTTCGTTGGAAAGTAGGCGGACGACATTTCGTGGTCTAAAAAAAAAAAAAAAAACGTGTAAGTAAAAAATAGATAGAGAGAGATAGATAGATAGAGAGAGAGAGAGAGAGAGAGAGAGACTTCGCTTCCGCTTAAACAACATCGCTTAATTATTCGAAACGAGAGCTCGTCCGAAATTGAATATTCATGGTTTTTTCTTTCTTTCTTTCTTTCTTTCTTTCTTTCTTTTTTTATTTTATTTCCTTTTCTTTCTCTTTCTGTCTTCTTTTTTTTCCGAAAAACCTGCCATATAAAATAATACGGTTTATTACGAATATTCTTTTGAAGTATCGTTAGCTTAATACGTACTAGTTATCTTACTGCCTTTTAATATTCCACGTTCGTATAAAGCTATCCGAGAAAATTATGAATAAGAAATAATAAACATAGGAATGAAACTTGTTAATGGATTGAAAAGAATGAAATTATTTCTTCAAAGTGATATCGTTCTTAAATATTAACTGGAATATTAAACAATAGATTTTAATACTTAATTTTCGAGAAAGTAATAATTATAGTCGACGTTCGTTAATAGATCAAACGAATATATTATTATTTCGAAATGAAATATTTTAATTTGAAAATGAACGATAATCAATGAAATTTTCGAATTATAATGATAATGAAATTTTCGAATGGAGTATAATAATGAATGAAATTTTCGAACGGAGATTGATAAATGAATGAAATTCTTTTATTTAAAAAGATTCGAATTTTTTTTTTTTTTTTTTTTTATTAAGACGATACAAAAATAAATATTACCTGTTCGAATAATCTTAAAAAAAAAAAAAAATAAATAAAAAAGAAAGAAAAAAATATCTATCCCGGTTGAATAATATCCATCCAGACAGACGCCATTTCTTATTTCTTTTTAGGCCATTAATTCAGGCCTCACCTTACAACCATGCACCCACCCACCCATACATCCACACATTCATTCACCATCTCCTCCCCTCCACCACCCCATTTTGCCCCAGTTGTTATTCATTTACGCAGATACGTTTTAGTTTTTTTTTTCTTTCTTTTTTTTTTTTCACGTTTGTAGGCTGCGTCACTCCCTTGCGAGCACGCGCGCGCGCGAATTTGTGAGCTTGCAAGCTTGCGTCCGCTCGCGGCCAACTTCGGCCAATAATTTATTCATCGTGGATGCAACTCGGCCCGTGTTCTATTACTCCCAACTAAACTCCTCGCATTAATCCAGATTAAATAATACGTATTTTTCTTTCGATATTTCAAAAAGTTGTTTTTAAATTAGAAAAATGAAATGAAACTAAATACTTAAGTTCGTTATTAACGATATTTAAACTTTTCACTAAGTAATTATTACGAATACCGTGGTGGGGAGGAAGAGGAGGTGATTTAAAATTTTACGTATAAAAAAAAAAGAATTCAATCATTTTTCCGATGAGATAACTTCGTTAAATAGATCGAATTTGTAACTTTAAATCATTCGATTGCATTCATTTGCAATTTCACGAAAACGAATATGCATTTAAGATGCATAATAATATATTAGTAAATAGATGTGTATACATGAGACATAAGAATCGATAGTTGAATATAATTAAATCAAACTGTGAATTAATTCCTTGTCTCAAATAATAAAATTGTAATATTATCGGATATTCAATTATACCTATTATTTCTTTTTCATTTTACCTCTCTCTCTCTCTCTCTCTCTCTCTCTCTCTCTCTCTCTCTCTCTCTCTCTCTCTCTCTTTGAAAATTGTTCATTTGTCGTTCATATACTAATAATTTTAAATAGATTTTTATGATCTATTAATAAATAGTATGTATTATATTTAACGTTATATATGTGTATGTACAATACATACAAACAGCATCAAAAGATGTATATATATTCATATATATATATATCTTTTTTGTTTTTTTTTTTTTATATAATACAATATAATTGAATATTATAATAACTTATATATTATACCTACAATAAAATGATATATATATATTTGTTTTTTATATAATACAATATAATTGAATATTATAATAACTTATATATTATACCTACAATAAAATAATATATATATATATATATTTTTTTTTTATATAGTAGAATATATAATAAAATATATATGTATATATATATTTTATATAGTAAAATATATAATAAAATATATATATATATATATATATATTTCTTCTGTATCTCTATCCATCATTTTATATGTTTATCATAAGAAGAATAGAAAATATGAAGTGGAATAGTAATCGAAAGTTATCCATGAGGAAATTAAAACAGAGTGGTAACATTTTGCATTAAAATAAGATATTAATTGCCGTAACGTTTAACGTTAGCTTTCTTACTAGAAAGAAAAATGGTTGCTGTTCTGTCTCGTAAGAAAATAAATAACGTCAACGAGCTCGTGAGAGATAGATAGATAGGGAGAAAAGGAAAGAAAGAGAAAGAGAGGGAGAGAGAGAGAGAGAGAGAGAGAAAGAGAGTGAATGAAAAAGAGAAAGAGAGAAAAAGGTAAGCACCTCCATGGAGAGTCATATAAAATTAAACGTCTTAACGAATGGCGGCATACTCTCTTGTTTCCGGGCCGTATATTTTCACTTGGAATCTTGCGAGAGAGCCGTGATAAATGCGAATTGTAAAATGCCGTGAGCGAATCTAAGGACGCAATTACGGATGAAGTAAGCAGCTTCGGTGCGACGCATAAATCCACCGATGCAATTAAACGAAATTACGAGGACCGAAAGTAATATTATATATATATATATATATATATATATATATATATATATATATATATATATTATTTTATTGTAGGTATAATATATAAGTTATTATAATATTCAATTATATTGTATTATATAAAAATATGATATATTATATTAATATATACGTGTATGTACAAACAATAATAATAGTAATAATATCAATATAATTTTTTGTTTTATTCTTTTTTATCTTTTTTTTTTTTTCTTTTTTTTTATAAATTCTCCTTCATTTCGTTAAAGTCATATTAAGATCTAATGATCGAATTCTTGTCGTTAGAAAATTTAACGTATTATTTTTTGTTTTTCTTTTTTTTTTTTGGTTCTTTCGGTACGAAGTAAAAATTTTTCTTTTTATTTAAAAATTTTATATTCGATCGTTCGAACTGTCACTTCGATTATAGCTTATTAAAGGAATGATAAAGAATATTTGAGAAAATGGGGTCGATTTAAACGACTAAGATCCAACTGCTGAGTATCAAATGTAAAACTAGGTGGTTCATGGGTGAAGAGAGAATAGAGATAGTGATAGAGGACTACTGCGAAATGCATTTTCTCGCGCTTCGGTGTAATCGACGCGAGTGTTAATTACCTCACAGTCAGCGAGAATGTCGAGGAGAATTGTTCGCCGTGGGTAAGGGAGGAGTGGGTTTTGGGGTTGGGGATTGGGGGTTGGGGAATGAAGAAAAAAAAAAAAATAGAAAAAGAAAAAAAAGAATTGCAGTAATCGGCTATTCGATCGAAAGCACACAGAGAAACTAACACAGCGAATATAAATCTGCCGATTTCTGCAAAGTCAAACAATCCCAAGAGGAACGTACTTGGCTCTCTCTCTCTCTCTCTCTCTCTCTCTCTCTCTCTCTCTCTCTCTCTCTCTCTCTGACTCTTTTCCTTTTTATTCGTCATTACGTTAGCAAGCAGTACAAGTAACGTAACGAGGATCGTGAGCACTTTCTCGATATTCTATCGAAGAAAAAAATGTAAATCTTGCCTTGATTACCTTTATCAGGGAAAAAGTAAAGATAAGAACGCGGAAATAAAATTCCTTGAACTAATTTGAATGAAATTCTGTAAGGCTATATTTGAAGACTTTTTTTTTTTTTATCATTGAGTAAAAATGAATGAAAGGATGGAAGAGAAAGAGGAAGAAACAAAAAAAGAAAAGAAAAAAAAAAAGTAAAGTCGTTTCAGCTGATAAAATTATTAATGATGGTTATAATTTAATTAGACCGATGAAAGTTCGATTCAATTGTCACGCATTATATATGATGTTAAATAAATAATGATTACATATTCTATCTATAGTTACTAGTGTTTATATGTATTATATTTTTATGTTACGTTCATTTCAAAGAGAAGAAAGATAAATGGAAAGAGAGAGAGAGAGAGAGAGAGAAAGAGAGAAAGAGTGAAAGAGAAGAGATAAAGATTCTGTTTATAGAATTTCGACCAATTAAATTTGTTAAATTTTAACTATAGAGATTTTTTTTCAGTTTCGAGCAATTTAAAATTCAAATACTTATACGCGTTTGAAGGAACAACGTATTATAATTAATACGAGAATGATTAAAGAGTCTCGGTATAGTTTAAAAAGAAAAATTCGTTAAATAATTAAAAATATGAAACAAGACAGAGATAGATGATGAATAGAAACAAAATTCTTTGAAATAACATTCTGTTATAGAGTATTATTACGTACATTTGATACTATAATTATCGAGTATCATTTTTTTCTTTTTTTTTTTTTGCAAATTTACTAAATAAAATTTCATCAGAGTAAACATAGCATTACGAAGAGTATCGAAAAATTCAAAAAAAAAAGAATTAATCTATGCTTATCTTGTTTAGATAACAAAAGAAAATTATTTTAAATAATAATAGCAATAATTCTTCGATACATTTTGGATCAAACGTTTTCAAATCCGAAATTAAATTTGATCAAACTTTTGAAAATCATTTTCGAAAGCTTTGTGACTAGCTATACGTATATATGCATGTATGTATGTATGTATGTATATATATATATGTACGTACGTAAGTATGTGTATATGTATGTATGTATATATGTACGTACATATGTGATGCATACAGATGCAATTATAATTAATAATTAAAATGAGCGTTCTCAGAATTACGCAAATACCTATGTCATGCGTAACCCTTTATGCCGACAAAAAATGCGAGAATGCGTTACGAAATATATATACGTATATATATATATATAAAAGAAAAAAAAAAAAAAAAAAAAAAAAGAAGAAGAGAAAAAGATATATGTGTATATATGTATAATAAAAAAAAAAAAAATAAAAGAGACGAAGAAATATGCAGTAGAATATTCATTAGCACGAAACGCGGCTTGCTAGTGACGTATTTTACGTGAGCTATCGAACCGCTCGCTTTTATGAAAGCATATACGTAATAGATAACTAATTTAAATAATAAAGAATATATAATTAAGTTTTCGTAACTTCATGAATAATATGAAATTCTTTATTATTATATAATATAAGAGTTATCGATTGATAACGTATTCACATAAATATTCAAGTAAGAGCATATATATATTTATATATATATATATGTTTTTATATAATTATAATTATATATATAAATATAAATATATATATATATATATATATATATATATATATATACATGATGAGAGAGAAAGAGAAAGAACCATTATACGTATTACTATTCAATATAAAACTGAACGATATAAAAGTCATAAACAATGCTATGATAAAAAGTATAAAATGCAATTAAAAAAAAGAAGAAAAGGAGAAAGAGAGAGAGAGAGAGAGAGAGAGAGGGAGAGAGAAAAAATAACGTTTAGAAGAGCTTCAATTAGGAAGTGATAATCGTAATTAAAATACGAGGGGAATAAGAAAAAGAAAAAAAAAAAGTAAATAGATTAACGACAAAAGGAAGCTTCGAATCGTCTTGCAATTAAATTTTCGTTAAGAATATTTCGATGAGTATCAACCCTCTTTCCCCCTTTCTAACTTCGATTCGATTATCGCAATTGGAAAAAAACTTTTGATGTAAATTACCATTGTTCACGTGAATCAATAACCGATCGAATTCAATTTAATACCATAGGAAGGAGAAAAAAAGAAACGTTTAATAGAAGATTCGATAAAAAATTTCTATCTCGTAATAGAATGTCGATTGATGTGTAATGTAATAATATATATTATTAAAAACTTGATTTGTAAAAGATTGAATTTATTAAGTGAACCGAAACGTAATGTCGCTTTCTTAAATTAAATTCAAACGAATAAATTTTTAACAAGTTTTTATTTTTAATCACAATCAGATATCGACGTGCGCAGAAACGACATTACTTTCCGGTCCACCTAATAATTTGCGAAACGTTGAATGTATTCTGAAAAAAAAAAAAAATGATATATATATATATGAGGGAATAAATTTGAGACGGAATTATTTAAGAAAATAATAAATATCTATATATATATATATATATATATATATATATATATATAGACGCACACACACACAAATATATATACTCTCATACACTCATGCGCGTATACATATATATAGAGGTAAAAGTCACAAACTAATTCTAATTGAATGTAGGAAGTATAGCACAAGTGAATAATATATATTAAAAATAAGAAAGAAATTTTCATAAAAAGTTATACATAAAATTTATATACTTGATATATGTTTATATATCCATATAAATAATAATAATCTTAATTATTTAATATATTAATTTAATAATAAGTACCGTACTACTTAGCAAAAGATGCGACACCGGGAACGTTTCTTTTTTTTCGTGAAAATGAAGAATAACGACGTAAGTACGAGAAATAAAATTATTCCTATTTAGTAGCATTTTGTAATATTTTTTCATCAAGTATAAATTTTCAAAAAAAAAAAAAAAAAAAAAAAAAAAGAAAAAAATAAATGTCCTGACTTGATTTTCCATATTCCAAAAATAATGTTAAAACTATTTTTAACCACGCAAAACAAGGTCACATCGAGCGTAATACGTTTACATTTGATATCAGTTGAACTTTTGCTTTTCTTGTTTCCTTTCCTTTTCTATTTTAGTTTATAAAATCCGCACTTAACTTTAACTTAATCTGACACCATATATATGTATATATATAAATAAAATAAATCGATTACCAATCTCCGACTGGGTCAAATAGGAAAGTTATGCAGTTAGTAAATAATTAGATGTTAAATTAACAAATAGTGAATATCGATAAAGAGAGAAAGACAGAAAGAGAAAAAAAGAGAGAGAGAGAGAGAGAGAGAGACAGATAGAGTTGAATAGATTTAAAGAAATCATCGTTTTACGATGAATGTAATTCTCTTGTATGCTTGATTCGGCTAACACGGACAATTTGAATTAAGGGTATGACCCATTGAGTGGACGAACGTTAATTATCGAGAAACTCGTGTAATTAGTTTCGGTCATGCCAGGTGTGCGTCGATCCACCTGGTTCTATGTCATAGCATAATCTCAAATAATCTCCTTAATTAAAATTTTCCCTAATTTCGGTTCGATAATCAATTCCTATTTCGTATATATATATATATATATATATATATATATACAGGGTGTAAAAGTATAGGATCAAAATTAAACTTATAGTACGTATTACTGTAGTCAAATAGATGAAAAAGTTTCATATAAACTTACGTCCAAAAATGCTTTATTGAAAGGATATAGAAATGCTTATGATTTATCGTGACAGTTTAAGAAATATTAGAAAATTCCTGCCAGTGCAAAAATGCTGACTTCCATTCATCGAATTAATAATTGCCGTACTCTTTCTAATTTTTCAGTAATATTAGAAATAATAGTAAATGTATTTTAAATGTATTTCCAAAGTTTATCTTCTGTTTTTATCATACCTTTATAAATCAATTTTTTTTTGCGTGAATCCATAAGTAGAAATCCAAAGGAAAAGAAAAAAGAAAAAGTTTTATTGA
>NC_140829.1:1630000-1650000 GCF_050613455.1 Vespa mandarinia | reverse complement strand
TTATTGGAAAAAAAAAAAAAAGAAATTTATCGATGAAATAAAAACTTTCCAAGAAAATGAAGAAAAAAATTAATTTTTGTAACAAACACTTAACGCAAAATCATATACTATATAAATGTATACTTACATCTCAGTATGAACATAATACAAATTTTTCATAGTAAATAATAAATTCGAAAATATTTATATATATATTCGATAAAGATATTATATAAATATATAAATATAATATATAATTATTTATTATATATTATGATAAATTCAAAAATATATAAATATTCGATAAAAAATATTTCTCTACAATAGCAATTATCTACGAATTGGTGTTAAGAAAGTAACTATATAGATGTTATTTCTTTTACCAAAAGAAAAAAAAAATAGAAAAAAAAGAGAAAAAAGAGAAAAAAAAAGAAAAAATTCGTCCAAATAAAAATTTTCTGACGCTATCCAATCAGTCATCTTATACAACCTATACACATATTACGTGTATCAGGTTACGTAGAGAATTAGATAGAACGATAAGAGTAACTCATTAAAAGCGAAGCACTTGAGATAATTACATGAGTGTCGGGGAGGATCACAACCCCCTTTGACGTCTTACGAACGTTTCTTCCACCTTAGCTTCCTCTTCTTATCCTCTTTCAACACTCTCGTTCGAGTTAAAAGCTGTAAGATAAATTACACGGAGTAATCAAGGCCAATCCGTCATCATCACGAGTGACCGGTTAAAATCGAGTGGATCGGCCGAATCCACGTACACGTATCGCTTTTACGAAATAACAACCCTTATCTTTCTCACCCCTAAGCGGCTCGCAATCAGATAAGGATTATATCGTCGAGGGAAATCCGATAAGGGATGGTTCGAAGAGAAAACAAACGGCATATATGAGAAGAAAATATTGTCGATTTGCCGTGAATTTCTCTCAAAAATGTTTTGATCCTCGTGATTCGAACGATTAGATGATATTTTTCTTTATTTTTTTTTATTTTTTTTTTTTTTTTTTTTTTTTTTTTTTAACAAGTAAACATAATCAATACAGATCTTGCACGTTTTTCTAATCGAATTCAATTTTTTTTCTTTTTTCTTTTTTTTTTTATATTCGTATTTTTCTAAACAATTTTGTTTTTTTCTTCGATCATTAATAACAAAATTATATGAACGTATATAAGGTTGTCGTTAAGAAATGACAAATTTTTGTATTAACAATAATTAATAATAAATTAATAATAAACAATTAATGATTCGTTGTAATACGTAAATATAAATGCGAAAACAAATTCGTTTGAAAATGATGTTTTTCGATCACTCATCTACACCGATGGATCTTTTCTTTTTTTTTTTTTTTTCTTTTTCATCGTTTGATAATATTTTCAAGGTAATTCGATTAAAATATCTAATTAATTAAAAATATACACAGATTGTGTTCAATGAGAAAAATTAAAGAACGTTGAACTTATTCAATTGAAATAATCTGATTAATTTTATATTTCCTTTAAATATTTCATACCTTGTGATATAATAAAACTCATTCATAATGAAACATTTTTTTTCCTATTTTTTGATTTCTTCTATTTCTTCTATAAATATAATATTATAAAAATATTACAACTTTAATTTATAATCAACTTTTATATTTAAGGGATATAAAATGAATAAGATGACAGATTGAAATTCTTTTAGATAGCAGATAAATTAAAAAAAAATTTTTTCGATATTTATCTCTTATATATATATATATATATAAAATTTTTTTTGAATTATTTAAATCTGTCTGAAAGTATTAATGAATGGTTAACACTACGTCTAATGAATACTAACTAATGAAAATCATAATTTTACATTAATCCTAGTTATTCCTGTGGGATGTAGAACATCCCAGACCAATTTTAAGATCAATTTAAATAATTTGCATAATTCATGGATTTTTTTTAATAACGATGGAATTGGAAATACGTTTTCAAACCTACTGATTATTATTTCCGAGACTTCAAAGAACATGCATTGTTGTTTTGAAGTCGGAATTATTCATTCTATATAAATGACAACTGTAGAAATTGCCTGATATGTAGAACGCCACAAGAGCAAAATTACGATTAATATCAGTAATCAATATTAGTAGCAGATTGATGTTTATCAAAATAATTTAAAAAACTTTTATCTACGATAACAATCTATACGTAATAAATTAAGAGCATAAGTACATTGATACTTTTATATAGAGCATAAAAAAAAAAAAAACTATATCGATCATCGATCATCGATGCAATCAACAATATAGATTGTTTCCGTTAAAAGAGAAAATGTAGTTGTATATTTTTTTTTCCGATGTACAAAGTGCATCAAAATTATTACACACAGATTCGTATATCGATCGATAATATCTAACTTATAACATTTCTTTTCTTTTTTATTTTCAATCATTTAAGAGATACACTTTGTTCCAATTATGTGAAACACACTGTATATACACTGTATATACATATATATTTACACGTAACTATTGCTCCGGAGAGAATGTGTAACTTCTTCGTGAACATTGAAAGAGGTTAGACAAATATCCGTTGGAAATTGTACCTTCGTTAAGGATCGTCGAGAAAATAGTCAATTTTCTTTCCCTCTCTCTCTCCTTCCATCACTCTTTTTCTCTCTCTCTCTCTCTCTCTCTCTCTCTCTCTCTCTTTCTTTTACTCGAACAATTATGTCCTTCCGCGACGATTCGCCGTAGGCGACGACGTAGGAAGACAATACGTAACAAGGATAATTTCTCGCGAGATATGGAAACGTTTACACACTCACCGGTTATATTATCCTATCGTACACGCGTCATTGTCTAGGGATATATGTACTCCATATTATCTCTCTATCTGTGTATTTGTATATGTGTGTATGTGTATATATGTGATACGCACTCGTGGGACGTTTAAAAACGTCGGCTCGTTTTAGCGGGGCTCATATCCACTCCTTTTTCCACTTCGATCCTCCTCCATATGCTCTTCTACTCCTTTCATAATACCATACTACCAGCGTACCTACCCTTCTCACTCGAGTTCTTTTTCTTTCTCTCTTTTTTCCTTCTTTTTATTTTTTCTCCTATTTTTTCTTTTTCCTTTTCCCCCCCTTCTTTTTTTGTCTTCTTCCTTTTTATTTTTTTGTTCTCTTTCTTTTTTTTCTCTTGCTTGCTCTCTCCTTTGTCGTAGATATGCAAGACACACGCACGTCTCGTCGTTCATGAGTGCATTGGCGTAGATTTGTGTCGCGACGATGTTTAAAGTGATAATCTACAAACCTGTAATGTCTTGCTAAAAAAAAAAGAGAACAATTTTTTTCTTGCTATAAAAAAAAAAATTGCATTTTTATTATTATTATATCTGAAAAAAAAAAAAATAGGAAAAAGAAAGAAAAAATAAAGAAGAATTTTGAAAGAAATCCTTACGTGTGTATGCTTGTGTGTGTGTGTGTGTATGTGTGTAAATCAGTGTATATTATCGATCGAATAACAATTTTTTCATTTAATTAATGTCATTTAATTTTGTACAATATTTTCTTTGTTTATATTAATAAGAATTTAAGTAATGAAAAGAAAAAGAAAAATTAACGATTAAATATCGTTTATTATTTAATAACACTTAATCAATTGATATCACTTAATTTTGCATTTATTCATTATATTAATAAGAATTCGAATAATACAAATAATAAATCAAAAAAAAAAAAAAAAACAAAATAGAAAAGAAAAATAATAATAATAATAATATAGAACGTCATCAACGTGATCATTCGAATATAAATTTTAACGATTAATTAAAATATATTATTGTAATAAAATGATATTAATTAATAAAAAAAAATACTAAATTTTATACATGAAGAGAAAACAAAAAAAATAAGGAAGCACAGTTTTGAAAAAAATCCTTACGAATTTTGTCTATGACAATCGAATAACAATTTCTGTATTTAATTAATATCAATTTTATATTTATATGATATATCAATACGGATTCGAGTAATAAAAATAAAATTAAAAATAACAAAAACAATAATAATAATAATAATAATAATAATAAACAAAGTTGTCAACGTGATACTTTCAATATAACCTTTAACGATTAAATATTGCGTATTTAATCGTTAATATTATATTTTATAACGTAATTTAATAATACATAATTTAATAACACATAATTAATTAATATCACTTAATTTTGTATATATTTGATATGTCAATAAGAATTCCAAAAAAAAATCCTTACCTCTTGAAAGAAAAAAAAAGAAAACAAAAAAAATTATAATAATACTATAAAACGTCATCAAAGTTATCCGTCGAATATAATTTTTAATGATTAATCATCAAACATTATTATAACAATAGAAAATATTTCTCTATCGTCGAAGAGAACAAAAATTGAGTAATTACCTACGCCAATGAATTACGCGATAAACAATGCGCGCGAATAATCAGAGCGCGCATTTAAAATGAAGAGACGAGAGGGAGGGGAAAGAAAGAATGGTAGAGGTAATGGGGGAGGTTACGGGAGGAGGAGATGGAAAAAAGAGGAAAATAGAGTGGAAGGGATTGACACGGGCGATGGATTTTCAAACGTCGGTGACTGAAAAAAATGGCGACACACGGTGTGGTCGACGCGAATTAATAGATCGAAAAAGGTGGAAAGAAGAGAAAAGGAATGAAAGAGATGTGGTGGGGATGAGTGGAATGGTGGGGATAGGGTGGGAGGATGGGGAGGTTGCCAGTGGTCGAGACATCGAGAGGCAATAATTCATGGATTAGACTCGGCCCTTTCTCTGGATTAGACTGCACGTCTTCATTACGACAGTTGGAGGTCGAAAAGACTATCATCAAGCCCACTACTCCACCCCTCACCTACCGTTTCAGTCTACATTTCCTACCCATACCTTCTACACCCCCTTACCCTCCTCCCCTCCCCCGATCCCCTAGCCTATCTATCTCATTCCTTCTCCCTACTTCGGTTCCTTCGTCACCAACCATCGACCATCGAGCTCCTTTCGATGGGAACGTCACGTAAACCGAATCCGTGATCAGAATATTTCCCTGGTAAAGTATACCAGTAATATCTATATAGATATAAAACGGGATCGAAACTTCTCGGATGCAAAACAGGCATCTTCGTCGATTCTCGAGAACTCTACTTTGATATTCGAGTAACGTTCGTTCCTTCTTGTCGTAATAAACATTAGAAGAATGAGGGTTTATTCCAATTACGAAATACGATCAATCGATCGATCATTGAATTGTAAGTTGATTTTTTTCGGACATTTTTATCATTGCTAATTGCTTGAAAGAATGAGACATTTATGGACATTTTTGTAATTTTATTATTTGTTTGAAAAAATGATATTACTAGTGTATTTAATGGATACGTATGTATGTCTTTGAATTAATTCATTTACGATATCGATTATAATATCAGTATATAGCGGTATCATAAGTATCAATAATAAAAAGATTTTATTCTTGTAAAAAAGATATTACTACTGTATTTAATAGATACGTATGTATATGCGAATTGATCGTTTCGTTCGTTTTAAGTTACCTATGGATTGGTGATCCTTTCGAAAAAATTTTATTCCATTTCTTAAATAAAACGTGTTATCTATAGATATCTATTCTCGGTTAGGCTATTCGATTTTATATTTTATAGATTGTGTAATATTGTTCGATTTTTTAAATATTCAGATTGACAATTATCAAGAATACTCATGAACAGTAATATTTATTCCATGAAGAAATTGAATAAGATGTTCATAATGTAAAAAAATATTTTCTGTTGATACTTTAAATCGTAATTTTTCTAACAAATTTATCAAAAAAATAATAATCTTTTTTTAACGAATACAGTGCATTAATATTCAAAAATTACGCTTATATTCGTGCACGTATAATTCGTAGCATTATCGAAGAAACAAATGAATCATTACTCTAATTATTCGATTAGCTTGTTTTATTCGGGAATTTTTTTTTAACCTATCTTAATTATTATACATCGTTACTTACGACATAAAATTTGCATTTTTATTTTTTTTCTTAATCATCTTTAATGACGGAGATGCATTATGCGTTTTCTGAAATAAAGAACGACAAATAGGAGATATCATGTGCCTCGTATAATCGAATAAGATACAAAGGAAAATAAATAATTCAAATCTTTTTCATTCAATTGTTCGCAATTAATGAAAAGATTCCTGTGACAGATGCATCGGACACAATGTTAAATAAAATATAATGCAATCTCCAATACGTCATCGGATACAATTTGGCGAATTAAAATACGTGTAAGGTGTTTCGATCAGGCAAAAGTAAAAACAAAAGTAAAGAAAAAAAAAAAAAAAAAAACGTGCTAAAAATTCAGGGAAAAGTCAAAACGTAAAAAAGGATTGCGAAGGGTTCATCCTCGGATGAAAATATTTTTTCAATTTTTCTTTTCGGTCGAAGAGTCTGAAGAAAGTTTCGAGGATGGGTATAACGTTGAATTCGTCGAGTGTAGAGAAGCATTACAACTGTACATCGAAACAAGACGATTGAATTCGATGTGTGAGACGTGATAAGTATTTTCACGAAGGGGATATTTCAAACATTTCTTTTTTTCTCTCTTTTTTTTCTTTTTTTTTCTTTTCTTTGGATTTATGTGATCTCTGCAGGAGAAATTTTTACACGAGCGTAAAGAAATCATTTTTCTTTCTTTCGTTACCCTCGAAACCTTTTCCCCTTCATTTCTTTTTTCTTTTATTTTTTTTTTTTTTTACACTGGCACTATCGACACTATGAATACAGAGGTCATGTCGTTCGGGCAGAGTTCATGGGGAAATAATTCCATTTTTTTTTCTTTTTCTTCTTTTTGTTTTACAAAAATCTCAAATTATTTCTTTAATATTTTTATATCTCGACATTGTGATTTCTCGTGCGTATAATATTTGTTATCTTCGAATTAAATTATCGGATGTATTAGAGCTTCTTTTAAAAAGGACAAAAAAAAGAAAAAAAGAAAAAAAAAGAGAAAAAAAAGGAATCTGCGCCATCGTTACCCCCCCCCCTTCCTTTTCGAATTATTTCACGCATGAGTGCGATTTGTTTTCTTCTTCTTTTTTTCTTTTTTTTTTTTCTCTTCTTTTTTTTATTTTAATTGCGACAACTAAAATATCACATCACCTATATATTCTGAGAATTCGTAGGAACAATTGCTCAGTGACATAGTGAAGAGAGTGCACGTTCAAGTCTATATAGACGTGTACCGGTGATTTTTCATCCTCTCTGTGAAGTTACTTTCAAGGTATAGGATAGGTAGATCAAGTATAAGTAAAATTATGATATAGTAACGAGTTCAAGGCTTTTTCGAATACAAATCGAACAAAATGAAGTACATTAAAGCATACGACATTCTATAAAATAAATATCGTATTATTTTTATATAACGAAATTATTCCATACGGTTGTATCAAAAAGAAATAATATTTTAACCTCACGAATTAATTTTAATTACGTTAATTTAATTTAAGTCATATTAAATAACAAATAATTTATTAATTCACAATTTTAAATTATTATACATAAAGATATATTGATATCTTATCGTTATTATTGTTATTGTTCATGTATTTTGATTATTTCTATAATAATAAAAATTTTATTCAATTAGATACTCTTTCAAAATAAAACTAAGCGAGTGATAGTTTATACAATGAAACGTGTCGGTGTCAACTATACCGTTCAATGTTTACACGTTCTTCGTATTCGAAGTTACTTAAAAGTGTTATTTCAGTGAAGTTCGTCAAACGAGTGCTTCATAGAATGTTTACTGGATCAATACAGGTGATTCGTTATACACCAGCGATATTTACTTGTTAAGATTAAAATGCATGGGAAAAGCGTTAGTCTTGTTGCTACGAGAATTTAATTTAGATTTTTCTTCTTTTTCTTTTTTTTTTTTTTTTTTTTTTTTCTGTAGAATTGTAAAGAAAAATCTTTCGTAACAAACGATATTTCTTTGAAAAATCTTATAAATGCAAAATTATCTTAAAATAATATTATATTTTTAATTTAATTAAATTGAAATAGATAAATTATGAAATTTATATTAAAAAAAAAAGCATATATATATATATATATTCATTCGTATAATTAATTTCAACGTTCGAATTAATATTAAATAAAAAGAAAACAAAAAAAGTGATTAAAATTTTTCATATCATAATTTTAAATTAACAATTAATTTATTCGTGAACTAGTTCGAAAAATTTTACGAGCGAAACGTCAATCATTTTTCAATTCACATTATCCGTCGATTGGAGAGGTTCTACTTAGAAAGAAATAGAAAAAAAAAAAAAAAAGAAACGACTCCATGGACGAAAGATCGCATAAACCGTGAGAAAATATCATTACGATGATTCTCTTTTGTCAGAAAATAACATCGTCATTGACACGTTGACTGCCACGTCATCCATATTCGAATGACAGTAGAATTTCTGATTGGGCCGCGTCACCCATATTGGGGTGACGCTTCTTTGACTACTTGCAAAGAATATTCGTATGTGTTTTGAAAAGATATTTCGCAGAGAAAGTAACAAAACTATTGAATATTAATTAATATAAACTATTGTTATAAAAGTAATACGAAAATGATTTATTAAGAAAATTATGTAAAATGTAAAACTTTAAAATATTCTATACAATGTTGGGATTGATCGGGACAACTTGGACAATAAGTTGTTGTTTTCTTTAAATTCTAAAATAAAAAAATTTTAAATAAAAAAAAGAATTCTTTTTTTTTTAATTTTTTAATAAAAATTTTTTATTTTAATTTTTATTATCTTTCACCGGTACGCGTGAAGTCCTGATGGAGATTTTATTGAAAACGCTCGTGGCAATCAACGTGTTAATAGATAAGACAAATCTCCATTATAACGAAAATGAAATATACATATGTACATAAATACATATATAGATATGTCTGACGATACACGTTTCTATTGCGCTTAAAAATTGAGAACCATATGCCACGAGTTTAAGAGTATACCACAGGTAACTGTCTGATACTCTTATACAGTCATGAAATATTCAATATACAAATGGCATGGTTGAATCCGATCACAGGGTACCTTGAGTTAATAAGAAAGTTCCTAAACTCTAATGCATTTAAATTGGTTCGCTCGGCCAGCTTAAGCATTCAATTACGATAGGGTGTCACCATTCACAAGGTTTCCTGTAGAAACCTTTGGACGAGGAACGGAATAAGGTGGAGAGGCGAGGGTTACAAGGTGACGCGGCAAAGAGGGTGACGGAAAGCTAAAAGAGGGGGAAGAGGCTAAAGGTCACGAGTCAGACATAGAGAGAGTTCCTTGCAGCAACACGTTGCTTTGGATATCTCGATGGTAGGAAAACGAAATTGATCTCGTGTCCCATGTGAATGCACGCAATGCGAATGCGCGATAATAAAACATATGTATATATGTATATATGTCTGCCCTTTGAAATAGAATCCATACATTTGACATAGTTAAGTATCTACCTAACCTGATCATCTCATGAAAACGTAGAAAAGAATGTTTTTCTTATTATTACGATCCACATAATAAATTGCAATTGGATCCGATCGAATAGAGAGAAAATATTTGAAGCAAAAAAAAAAAAAAAAAAAAAAAAAAAAAAAAAAAAAAGAAAGAAAAAAAAAAGAAAAAAGAAAAGTATAAGAAGAATAATGATAAGAATAAAAATAAAAGTAAAAAGTTGTCTTTTTCCTTTTGCAATTGTTTTCCCCGTTTTCTTTTTTCTTTTTTCTTTTTTCTTTTTTTTCTTCTTTTTTTTTTTTTTCTTATTGAAGCCACTTTTTCTCGAACCCTCTTAAAAAAAGATTTGTTTCACAAAATTCAACGCTCCGATGAATATTATAATATTGTTAAGATTCGTTCATTTCATAACATTTAATAAAATATACGTACACATAGAGTGTCCGTTTTATTTCGAAATTTCAAAAAATGGAAATATCTCTCTACGAAGAAAGGGATTAAAGCTTGTGAAAGAGAAAATTTTTTCTTTTTTTTTTTTCTTTTTCTTTTTTTTTTTTTTTTTTCTACGAATTTGTTTGGTATGAACGTATGACATCGTACGATGCCAATTTCTCTTTCTTTTTTTTTCTTTTTTTTTTTTTTTTTTTTTTTTGGCAAATCGAGCGACCTACAGTCAAATTCAAAGGCAATTTCAAAGTCGAATCCATTTTTCTCTTTTGTAAATGGAATCGCATGTAATATTTTTTTCTCTTCGTGATACGACACGGCATACGTCTAGATAAATTCGATGATATGCCTCATATGTAATCATTTATTATTGTAAAATGTTATAAATTATTTTGTAAATTTATAAATTTCTAATGCATTCTTTATTATCGTTAAAATATTAGAATTTCTCGAAAAATGATTTTTTCTTTTGTTATTCTTTTTATATATATATATATATATATATATATATATAAACGTTGTTCGTTGATCGTAAATCAACGAACATTCCTAATATGTGATTGCATTTATTAATCGAAATATTAAAATTTGTCGAAAATTGATTTGTTTTTTCAGATTTTTTTCTTTTTCTTTTTTTCTTTTTTTTTTATAAACGTTTCTCGTTGCTCGTAAAATAACGAATGTATGTAGTTAAAAGTGTGCAATTATGGGATTGCGAGATATTTTTTATACTTAAAAATTGGTATAACAATTAAATACATACACAAGGAATAAAATTGTAATATACTTATCTAGATCTATTCACTATAATAGATAATAATTTTTCGTGATTATTTCTTGCGTATAATAATTTTTACTTATATTCGCAATGAATTATAAAATAATCTATGTAATCTAATCGACTTTCAACAAAATCAAAATTATTGTCTAATGCATTTGTTTTCGCTCGTTCTCGAAGATCTGTTGTGAGAAATTTTAAACGAATGAATTTGTGGCATTTTTTGTGAATTGTTCTTTTTTTTTTTTTTTTTTTTTTTTTTTTTTTTGATTCATTAACCATCTCTTTTTATAATTTCCAGAAATCGTGACGTGTACGTTGACATTCAATAGAAGTTAATTATTTTCTTAATATCGACGATTTTATTGAAAAATCATAAACTTTCTTTTTATATATATATATATATATCAAATACAAATGGATTTGCTTTTACCGTAGAATATTAAAATTTTTTAATAAAAGTAACGCGCTTAGGGAATCGGTGAAGATGAAAGCTTATCGATTCGGATGATTTAGTACGATATCTGCGGTGTCATGTAAATCTATAGATATATAATATATATATATATATATACTCACATATATATTCAGCAATAAATATCGATGTGTGTTTATCTGTGTTTCTTACTATCGTTTTATTTAAGTCGTCGTTGCAGTTACAAGCACCTCCGACCAATATCGAATTTGGAGATTTACTACTATCTGTATAAAATGCATCGGCATTTTCATTTCTTTACGAATAAATCGTAAATTATTAAATTTCGATTATTACTTATATTTTTTAATTCATTGTTAAGATGTTAAAATTTATATAAATTTATTAATATTTTATACATATATAAATATAAACTTTATAATAATTTTTAGAATAAATGTGATCAATTTTTTTCAAATTTGTACTTTCTAAAAGGATTTAAATTAGCAATTGTATTTCTTTTATTTCCTATGATTTTTCTTTTATTCTTTTTTGTTTTCTTTTTGAAAATGTTATATATTATGAATTATATTATATGTAAAATATATTAAGTAAAATATAAAAAATATATAAAATATATAAAATATATTATGAATTAATATATTTGTTATTTTAACGTAGATTCTTTAGTTAGGTAAATTCCAAATACAAATTTTTCTATGTACTGTAATTTTTATTTCAGTATATATTATATCTTCAAAAGATATTAATATAGGAGTGCTACTTCTGTATATAGAGAGTTTAACTTATTAGAGATTGTTTGGATTATTAATTAAAAATGTTGAAAATGATTGATGTATATATATCAATAAATAAATAAATATATATATATATATATATATATATATGTGTACGTATGTATATATGCATGCATGTATGTATATTAATAATCATATAAAACATTTAATTTAATTTAAATTTACAAAATTTTAATAATTTGATATTTTTTTTAACTATAAAACTTATAAATGAAATAATTTATTTTTAATAAAATTAAACTAATTTTATAGTTAATTAATTATATGAATTTTATTTTAGAAGTTTTATTATTAATAATTGGATTTATATCATAAAGTAAGTTTTATAATCACACTTTACTCGTTTTATTGTGTATGAAATTTATTGTTATAATTAATTTATAGACTTTTATATATACATATATATATTTATTTATTTATTTATTTCATTTTTATTTATATATTTTATATTTCTTAACAATTTCCAATATACAAGAACATAATCTTTTTATTATAATTTGATTTAAATATTAACGATATACTATATACATATAATAATTTTTATAATATATATTTATTATAGTTATCGAAATATCGACTTTGAAGGAATTAAAATATTATGAAAGTATACAATTTATAATTAAACATATCTCATTAAACATTAAAAATTAATATATTAAATTATTGCCTTAACATATTGTATTAATTTCATTATAAATTATAAAATTGTATCCATTAATTGGTAAATAATAGAGATAGAGAAAGATATAAAGGACTAAATCTCTTTCTCCATCTTGAGCCACTCCTTTCCCCTATCTAGGGACTTTCTGAGGTACTTAAAGACTCGCAATGTTTCGTCTGGGAAATAGTGTCATGTTTTTCCTACTGAAAGGGTAGGCAGCTTGTTATGCTTGTATATATCTATGTGCTACTACTGTCTGTACGTGTGTGTGTGTGTGTGTGTGTATGTATATGTGTATGTGTGTGTATTTGTACAAACGTAGCAATCTTTTTGCGCTTAAAACATCCCGTAGAAATCGTACTCTCTGTTTTCTTGGAATTTACTTGCCTCGACCGCGCGACTGAAATAATTTTTCCCTTTACGCTCGAGACCGTAGAAAATTTATTTCTCAGAAACGACACGGAATGACCTTAAAAGGCTTATTCATGTTGGTCCTACGAAAGATCAGATTCTTTGATGTTTCCAACTTCAAAATTAAGAGAAAAATACGTATGCAATGATTTGAAAATTAACGGTATTAATAAAAATGGATATAGATATAAAATTGCTGTAATTATATATAAAGGTAATTCAGTACGTTGCTGGTTTAATTAAGATTTATAAAATTGAGAAATTGAGTTCTCAGTTTCTTGTGATTATAATTTTGCGTTTAAAAAAAGAAAAAAAGAAAAAAGAAAAGTAATCATATATAAATGATAATAATTTTATATTCGTTTCAAACGAATAATTTCTCATCGAAAACATATTTTTTTATATATTTTTTTTAACTTTCCAAAAAGCATAACAAATTATATGGTATATAAGTAAGTTTAATTTAGTTTTATGAATTTAGTTTTTAGTTTTTTATGATCAAAATTTTGTATCAAAAAACTCATTTATATATGCATACAAGTTTATAAATTAATAACAACAATAAATTCAATATATGATAAAACGATTAAAGTATAAATATAAAATTTACAAAATAATATTAATCTAATTGTAAACAAATAAAACTTCTAAAATAAAATTCATATAATAATTTATCAACTATAAAAATTAATTTAATTTTATTGAAAATAAATTACTTAATTTTTGAGGTTTATAATTTAAGAAAGAAAAAAAAAAAAGACCATAGATTTTGCAAATTTAAATTAAATATAGATATAATATCTTGGAGCATTAAAAAAAATAATTTTTATTATAATTTTAATGTCCAAGATTAATAATTCTTTTTTTTAACTGCTTTTGATTTTTTATAAATTTTGCCCATCTAATATCTTTAAATAAATTTTATATTTGATTTAAAAGTTAATAACTATCTCGTATTTATTCTATAAATTTTTCTCTTCTCTGTTTCAACATTTTTTATCTTAGAATCAAAATTATTAAAACAATTTTCTTTTTAATAATATTTATTCTCTTAATCTTTAATAATGAAATATATATATATATATATATATATATATATATATATATATATTTTATCTCAATCTCAATATTCTTGTTTCATTTTTTAAAATAATTATTTGAACTATTAATAATTCCAATTATATTATTTGTAAAATTAATTTCCAATCTAATATATATATATATATATATATATATATATTATATTATATAATATTATATACATATATATATATATATATATATATAAATATTAATTGAAAAAGAAAAAGTATAACGTCATACATTGGAATATTTTCAATTTTACTCTTATTTTATAAAAAGAAAAAAAAAAAAGAAAGAAAAGAAAAGAAAGGAAAAGAAGAAAAATAGTCTTATATCGGGTAACAAAAAGAAATGGGGAATAATATTTGAAATATTAGATGGATCGGGAAGTAATGTCGCTTTCTTAAATTAAATTCAAACGAATAAATTTTTAACAAGTTTTTATTTTTAATCACAATAAGATATCGACGTGCGCAGAAACGATATTACTTTTCGGTCCACTCAATATAATGTACTCGTAAAATTGTCGAGAACAACGAGGAACGTTGCCTATCTTAACGAGTTAACATTGCGTTAGATTTAGCTGATTTCGAGAAGAGGGACAGCCGTTCCCAGAGGTACGAAACCGCGTTTAAACGACGTCCGATCGCGGAGGTCAAAATGTGTCTCCGGGCTCGTTTGGCCCTAGCGTACCTTTCATTTTCGAGGACACTACAGGAACGTAGGTTGTCTTGCTGACGCGAACGAGCCGCCACTGGCAGACTGGTTTCTAGCACGTCTCGTCGAATGGACTACTATATAGCTTGCAACCTCCCTCCCTCCCTGCCTCTTTTGAATTCGCAGTCCCAAGGGTACGATTACACCACTCGGTCGATATATGACATAGCTTCGACGCGTACGTACAGAGTACGGATACGAATTGCAAATTTTTTTTTTTTTGACAACGTCGAAAACACTTAAAATAAAATAAAATACAAAAAAAAAAAAAAGAAAAAAAAATAATAAAGGAAAAAAAAAAATAAAGAAACAGAGAAAAAAGAAGACTCGCTAAATTCGTTCACTTCGCTCTTCGTCGTTTTGCCTTCTCTTTTTTATTGCTCATAATTTAAGCAATAATTTCTTCCTTTATGTTCGTTCAAGTATAGTTTCTACTCTTCCTCCTTTTTTCTCTTTTCTTCTTTTTTTTTTTCTCTCTTTTTTTTTTATTTTATTTTATTTCTACTTTGAAGCTATAACGAAAAAATATAATGAAATAACGAGATACTAAAATGTGTCAAATATATATATATATATATATATATATAAATATTTCTTGACCTTTGATCTGTAAAAAGGTAATATTTTAATCTATTAAAAAAGAAGGAAAGAAAACAAGATAAATAAAGAATAATAAAAATGGCATTCAACTCGTTTGTAGATAGGAAATTACAATTTTTCTAATCTTTCAACAAATACGTGGCAAAAATATTTTTTTGATTACTATTTCTTTTGTATAATTATTCTGTATATAAAATAATTCAATATTTACATGATTGATTTTTTGATTGTAATATCTCAATAGTAATCTTTGCAACAAAAGTAAAATGTAAATTTGCAAATCTTAATTGAACCATACCAATAACAGATATCCGATGCTTCATCGTTTCTCGGTAAATGATTCGTCGGTTACTTCGAGAACCTCATTCTCCTTTTCCTCTTTCTCTTCCTCCTCCTCCTCTTCCTTTTCCTTTTCCTCTTCCTCTTCCTTCCTTCTTCATGTAGATGAATGGTAATCTCGGTAAACATACAGTTACTTGCATTTTAGATTTCGAAGGCAATTGCTGCGGCCGAGTTGCAAGAAACTCTCTCTCTCTCTCTCTCTCTCTCTCTCCCTTTTTCTGCCCCTTTTCTCTCATTCTCTCACCCTCTCTTTCTGTCTCTCTCTCTCTCTTTTTCTCTCCCCCTTTTCTCTCATCCTCTCACCCTCTCTTTCTCTCTCTCTCTCTCTCTCTCTCGATCAAAGATGTGATCAAGGACAAAGACGAAAACGAAGGCTTATGGTTTAAAGAAGAGAAGGAGTATAATAACTCGAAAGATAATACCACTACTCTTTTCTAGATCTATTTCAAACCAATCTGTTGTCAATCTATATATTTTCTTTTTTTTTTTTTTTTTTGTATATAAAATGTTCAATACTATTCATTAAATAAATCTATCGATCTATATATATATCGGATATATTTGGTACATGCGATTCAGATATATTTATTATTTATTTAATCAGATCGTATATATTTATTATATATTTGATTTTTCTTTTTTTAAATGTCCAAACAATACGTACAGTTTTTAATAAATTATTTCTTTTTAAAATAATTCTCGTCATAAATAATTTGATTGAAGAAACAACTGATAATGATAATTATAATTATATAAATAACTTTTATATATATAATAGATAATTATAAATATATATTAATAACGATTGATAATTATTATATTATTATACCTCCGATTATTAATATTCGAATTATTATGTGTTTTACATTTAAAATTCAACATTTTGCGAATCAGATTAATTCATTTTTACAAATTGTAAAAATTTTCAATTATTTTTACAAAATCGTTCGTATAGAAAATTCATCTATTTGCAAATCAAACTTTTTCATCATAATTGTTCTCTTAATACTATTAGAAAAATTGTCATCAAAATAAAATCAAATATTAATATATATACTTTTAAAAATTGCAAATTTTATTGCACATACATAATATTAATTTAGTTAAATTTGAAAATGTATGTATGCATCATTACTCATGATTAAGTAATAATTGAATTTAATGTCGATACGTTACAATATTTACATAGCGATGGAAATAATTATAATAAATTGTGAACGCTTGACATTACGTTTGTCAATCTGTCGAGTGAGTAAGGCCTCAGTTATATCGACATTTAAATTGTCTGAAATTTAATTCTTAACATTTTTTCTTAAAATTTAATTCTTAAAATCCTAAAAAGTAATTCTTATAATTTATCAAAAAAATGAGTAATTCCACTGCAAATTTCTGATCTAAGCTAGCAACAAAATATAAACTCATCTATTGAAATCATCTGTTATGAAATTCTTATTTTCAGGAGATTTTTTTTTAAAATATCCTTTTGTCATATTTTATCTCATAAATTACAAAACGATAATCAAGAATAAGAATTTTTATAAGGAAAAAAAAAAAAAAAAAAAAAAAAAGAAGAAAAAGAACTTGATTTCTAAAAGGACAAATTTAATTCGTAAACTTTACAATTGTTAACAATGTGATTTAGAAAAGTTTGAATTTGACAAACAAAATGAAAATCTGTATGCAAAATATTGCATTTCTTAAACGACGAATTTACGTTTGAATTATAATTTTCAATTACTACTGTATAAGAACAATAAAAAAAAAAAAAAAAAAAAAAACAGAGAGAAAGAGAAAAAGAGAAGAAAAACAATAGAAAAAAAATATTTACTCTTAAAAATTGACAGTTTTTTTTTTCTTTTCCTTTTTAAAAAGTGAATTTTGATTTGTTGAAAGAAATGAATTTGACTCGAAAAGAATTGAAAATAAAATGCATGTAAAACCTTTCATCGAAATTTCATACGACATTTAACTTTTCGTTGCGATAGACCGACAGTAGTGAAAGCGTACGTTCGATCAGACGTGTTATAGATCAAACGTAAATACTGATAACATATAGAATATATCGCATATATTATAATTTTCGAAGTATATTACGATAACTTTCGAGATATCTTCAATTTAATATTTCAATTTAATTTTTTTACGAATTATCAAATTTTAGAACGAACATTAGAGGGCTTATTATGGTGAACCAACCTTTCTCGTAACTCATTCGAGACAGAGAAAGAGAGAGGGAGAGAGAGAGAGAGAGAGAGAGAGAGAGAAAGAGAGAAAGATAGAGTGTGATAAAGAGAGAAAAAGAGAGAGAGAGAAAGAGAGAAAGAGAGGACCGCGTATCAGGTAAAAATTAGCTGGCAGACCACCTGCGTGCTATCACGCAGACCTGGTAATTACGTTGTGGCACGATGTACTACTAGGGAATATACGTTTCGCGTATATACACCGTGGTCATTTCGAGTGCACCATGCGTGATTATCACGTTTGAATTTAAACCTATTAAATTATTAATTCACGTCGATTTTCGTAAGCGCTCGTCTCGCCTCAGAACCCAACGTTTCTCACGAACGCAATATCAAAAGTTGCAATACGTTGATATACTGTAAAACGTACGAGACTGTTGCGTTCGCACGCGAAACAAAAATTACAAGTGTGTTAACGTGAAATAATAAAAAAGATAAAAGAAAAAAAAAAAAAGAAAAAAAGAATAATAATGATATTATAATAATAACAATAGGAATAAAAACATGGATACATTTTTTATCTCCATGTTTAGAAACTTTAAATCGTGCAATTTATGAAAATTTTTATTATACGCATTTTCGTAATGTGTAAAGAAGTGTGTAAAGTGTTTTTTATTGATTTGAAAAAAGAAAAAAAAAATATATATATATATATATATATACATATACATATACTTATGTATGTATGAGTATACTTATATATATTATTTATATTAAACTATTATATAGCATTATGTACATATATATATATATATAAAATAAATAATATAAAAATATAATATAAAGAATATATAATAAGAAAAATATACATAAAGATATATAAACATATATAGAAAAAATATAAATATGTATATATGTATATTGATTATAATCTAAGTATTCTGTTAGGTTTTAAAAAGAGAGAAAAAGGGAAGAAAAGAAAAAAGATCTAATTATATAATGACATTAATAATAGTAATACAAATCTACGCACATTTTTTATCTTTAAGTTTAGAAACTACAAAAAACGCGACTTGCGAAATGTATATTTATCGATTTGAAAAAAGAAAGAAAATATAAATAAAAAATATTTAATAAAAAAAATATGTAATAAGAAAAATATATTTAAAAAAAATAATATATATATATATTATTATATATTTTATATATATATATATGTATATATATAGAAAGAGAGAAATAAAAATATATACAGATATGTTTATAATAATTTAATAATTACATTACGTGTTCGAGTGAAAAACAAAAATCCAGTTGCATAATAATAATAATAATAATAGTAATAAAAACTTGGGCACATTTTTTATCTCTGCATTTAAAAATCTTAAACCGTACGACTTATGAAAATCTCTGTCGAAAAAATATTTTTATTATTTTGAATAAAATAGGAAAGAAAAAAAAATATATATATATATATATAACGCGTTTCAACAAATAAAGAAAGAAGGAAATATATGAGGAGAAAAAAGGGCCAAAAAAAAAAATGGAATCAAAAAAAAGAAAATTCCAGTTACTTTTACGTGAAATTGAGGTGTACGATTATTTTTCAGAATTATTTTATGATTATTACGCGTTAAATTTTATATGAGATGACATCACACAGAGATCGTTTCTAAAATGTTACGATTATTTCATACGAACCCGAATGAAATTTTCGCTAGCGTGTCGGGAACATCCCACGAGATATAAATGTCGGCTTGGCTTTATTTTTCCGAGTCGAAAGAAGGTGCAACGGACGGACGTACGTACTTACGGACAAACGGACAGACAGACGGACAGACACACGGACAGACATACGGACAGACAGACAAACGGACGAACGGACGGACGGGTTTTCGGGCATGGCGAGCTTACTGATATGTCTGCTTAAAAGAACGAAGCACGTGAAGGAACGACCCCAGATTATGGAATTAATTAAAGAATTAATTACGCTCGTTAATTCTCTTTGGA
>NC_140829.1:1622500-1625000 GCF_050613455.1 Vespa mandarinia | reverse complement strand
TCGAAAAAAATAAAAAAAAAAAAAGAGAAAAAAACGAAATACTCATTGAGATTTAACTAATGGATCGTTAACTAATACTCTACGTTTTATTTCCTGATTCTAATAAAGAATTTGTTTTCTCCATCACGTAAATTTCGTATAATTTCTACATTATTTGTCTGTGATTTTATTATTACATAATGAAATTAAAGAAAAAAAAAAAAAAAGAAAAAAAAAAGGAATTTTGTACTCAGTAAATTCAATTTTTTGCAAATCAAATTTTCTTTTTTCTAAAAAGTCCTTCCTTTTTTCTTTTTCTTTTTTTTTTTTTTTTCTTTCTTTTTTTTTGGTCTTTTCTTTAAGATCTAATTATTTAACGAATAGTATTATCAAACAGTAAAGTTTGTCGTCGAGAAATAAAAAAAAAATCTTTTTTTACAAATTTTACGCCTCAAATTCGACCTTCTTCTTTCACTATGTTTAAGAATCAAATTCATTCCTTATAATATATAATATATTTATTTGAAATTAATTACCAATTAATTAGATACGGAACTCATAATGTATGTACGAGTACATTATATACATATATATATATATATATATATATATATATATATATATATCTTTCTAAATGAATAGTTTCTAAACAAATTTCGGTTATTAATTTCGGTATTTAATTTAACTTGTATGAAATTCTTAGAATTTCCTGTAAATGTGTGTTTGAAGTTTACAAACAAAATATATGTGATTTGAAATGTATTATTATCGAGTGCATTCTTTTTATTAATTTTTATTTCAAAATGAAGGAGAAAATTTTGTGAACAAAATTTAACTCGCAAAAGAAACGAATATAATTTGTGAGAGATTCTAATTTTATTTGGGGAAAAATAAAGACAGAAAAGAGAATGATCAAATTCATAGCGCAAAATTTCTCCATAGATCTTTATAATGCGTTACGATCTATAATACTTAACGTTATTTTATCATATGCATAAATTCATAAATACATATACTTATAAATATACAAATATATTAAATATAGAAATATAGAAAAATTGCTTGAATTCAAAAGACAAAATCTATACACATACACACACACACACAACACGTATATATCTTTATCATCAACTGCGATCTATAATAATTAACATTATTTTAATATCCGTATAAATTCATAGATTACACTTATATAAATACCAATAAATATATAATAAAAATCTATAAGAATTTGATGTTATAAATTTAACGTTTTTAATTTTTTTTAAATTTTGAAAAGAAGAAAAAAAAAAGAATGAAAAAGTTCTCTTTAGGAACAAACTTAAAATATAACAATTATTAATTGTCTTTTTTTTTTTTTAATAGAATAGAAAAATGTCCGTTTCTTTTGTACTCACTCGAAACTGTTCGATTTTAAAGATTAACACTGATATAAAAGGAGGTTAACTGCCGGATATAAAGACATCTTCTCTCAGGATCGCTGTTTCGAACGTCTTTTATTACCGAATTAACCTGAGAAAGTTGGTCGATGGCCGTACAACGAAGCCAAAACTTACAGAGAAATTCAATGAGAGATTCTCACTTCGTAATGACGATGATATCTCTCGTGAAACGATTTTTACGATAAAGATTACGACAATAACATTGACAAAGGTTCTATTGAAAATGTCAAGGAACAATATTTATACATTTAAGTAGTTAATTACGTTGTTACTTGTTACATTTAGATTTAAATATTTCACATAGATTTTAAATCCCATTGAGTCTTTTCTTTAATTTCATTATATATTTCCTTCAAATTTATTATTTTCCCTCGCTCCCCCCTCCCCCACCCCTCCAACCTACCCTCGATAAATATATCGTAATAACGAAAAATCATTTTTATCTTGAAAAATAATTAGACGAACGACGAAAGGCATTAGACTTTACATTTGATTATTTTCTAACGATGAAAAATCACGTGGCATTGATATTTGTTTTATTCTAAAGCAAGAAAAGAATAAGGATGACTTTTTTGATTGAGATTTCAATAAATTTCTGGATTGATTTGAAAAATTTTGTTATTTTGTATTTATTGGTTTTGTTATCGTTGATGGAAATTTTTTAATTGAAACACTAAACAGATAACAATTGTATGTATCTAATCTAAAAATAAAGAAACGAAAAAAAAAAAAAATATATATATGAGACAAATTATAACAGCAAAATTCAAGAACATAATTGATCTAATTACGATATATATCATCGGAACATCATGATTTCTTCAAATCCCTTTCACACACACAAAATCTAGATGAGTAGTGAATTGTTTTGTAATAAATTTATGTTTGTAATTTTGTACGTTATGTAGTTAAAAAATCTTTTGAATCGCATAAATTATGTTTTCGAAGTGTTTTAAAGATATGTCAAATAAATTGAGTATTGTTTTTTTCAATTTGAAGCATCTTAAATTATGTTGAATGGACTTGGGCACCTTCAAATTTTATAATGAATCTAATTGTTAATTTTGAAAGTGGCCTAA
>NC_140829.1:1582500-1617500 GCF_050613455.1 Vespa mandarinia | reverse complement strand
CAAAACGAAACGAAAATAAAAAGCATCAAAATAACTTTAATATTCTATCACTTTAATTGCTAATATTCTATAACTGTTAAATCATTCGATCTTCTTAACTTTTAAATTAAAAATTATTTTCGTATCACTGAAAGTCCACACTTCGTCTTTCAAATATTTCACAAATGTCTTTTAATAATTTTACTAATTTTTCTAATAGAAATTTTAATTCGTTCTATCGTATCTATTTCCTTTTTCTTTTGGCATTAATTACAAACTTTTATTTCTCGAGAATAATACTTTTGTTTATTACATATAAAACTGTATGTTTCACAATAGAAAACGAAAAAACATAAAAATATTATGATTTAAAAAAAAGAAAAAAAAAAAAAAAGAAACATATGTTAATTTTAACGTATACTTCAAAAATCTCTTTATTTTTCACAACGTATAATAATTTCGAGTGATAAATCTATTAATTTACTATAACGTCTGATATAAATATAATATTAAATAATATCATTTAAAGACGAAGGAAAAAGAAAGAAAAAATAAATACGAATAATAATTCATAAATATTATAAAAAAATTTATTACATATCTTTTTCTTTCTCAGCAATACATTTACATGAATGAAGAGTGTTTCGAAATTTTTAATATGTATGTATATATGTATGTATTTATCTATGTATGTATTTCATGGAGAGCGAAGAAAGAAAAAAAAGAAAATAAAAAAAAAAAAAAAAATAGGTAAAACTGAAAACAAGAAAAAAGAAAAAAAGAAAAGCAAAGGAGAAAAAAAATCTAAAGTTCATTTTTCGGTATCTATCACAAGGATCGAATTTTTTTTAGCAAGATAGTTGAATTATTTGCATCGGGATCA
Organism: Vespa mandarinia; assembly: GCF_050613455.1. NCBI lineage: Eukaryota > Metazoa > Arthropoda > Insecta > Hymenoptera > Vespidae > Vespa > Vespa mandarinia. Next base: position 1,616,638 of record NC_140829.1, on the reverse strand, counting down.
AGGGAAGCACGATATCGGCAAGATGTCAATATCAACGACCTACTTCTCTGTATTTCTCTCTCTCTCTCTCTCTTCTCTCTATCTCTCTCTCTCTCTCTCTCTCTCTCTCCCCTTGTCTGTCTCTCTATCTATCTCTCTGTCTCTTTAAATCGATCGAATCTTCGTTTGGAATCGACGTCCGTTTCCATCGTATTTCTGTTAGATTATTTGCTTCCCTGATCGAACCGAATTTTCGTCGGTCAGTCACAGATCTAACGTAATTTGTACAATATCCTTCTACTCTCTAACCAGTCGACTCTTGCACACTTCTCTTTGACAGACAAAAGAGATGCGGGTATGGTCAAATTAATTCGATCTTATAAAACTTTACCCACGATTCATCCAAGATGTCTTTGAAATCAATGCAATACGTAAATACATATGTATATATGTATGTATGTATGTATGTATGTTTTATGTATGCATGTATATATGTATACCGAAAAGTAATGTCGTTTCTGCGCATGTCGATATTTGATTGTTAAAAATTGTTAAAAAATTGTCAAAAATTTATTCGTTTGAAATTAATTTAAGAAAGCGACATTACTTTTCGGTCCCCCTAATATATATATATATATATATATATATATATATATATCGTACAAATTTCATACCGGATATACCTCTGATATAGTATATTCTTCCCTGATATACTCCGATAGTTACGAAATAATTAGCGAGTATATTAGTAATTAACGAGTATAATAGATATTATAGTTTGTATAAAAATATATTTAAAGGAGCCATTGCTATATCCTTCTACTCAAATACTATAATATATAAAATTATTTATATATTAATATATAAATTATTAATATAATTATATATTAATATATAAATTTATTTATAATATTTATAATATATTATAATATATATTAGATTATAAATATATATATATATATATATATATTTATAAATTATTGTATATATTATTCTATTTATATAATATTATATATATATTATTATATGAATATTATATATAAATAATATTATGTAAATATATGTATATATGTGTACAAAAATACGCATTTGCATAAAAATACGCTCGTTCAAGATAGTCAAAATAAGTTTATTATGAAAATAAAGAAAAACTATTACTAATATAAAAATGAAATATGTTGCCAAGAAACTTACTGACGATATCGAATGTGTCATATAAAAACATATATATATATATATATATATATATATATATATACACGGTGAATCATTTTAATGGGAAAACTTGTTACATTTTTTGAAATTTATTCGAAAAACGTTTCATCGTTGTCCTTGTTATTTATTTAAAACAAGAAAAAAGAAATAAAAATTTATTAACAGAGAAAATATATCGATGTGCATTATAGTCCCCATTGATGGAATATAATCAATTTTTAGTTTAGATTTTATCTTATAATTAGATATTGATAAAAATTCTTGAAAAGGAATTATTTGAAAATATTATTTAAAGTTGAATCATTAGCTTGAGAATATTTTTACAATATATTTCTTCAACTATTATTTATTGCTCTATTTTTATTTATATATATATATATATATATATATATATATATATATATATTTATATATAACAATAATTAGTAAAATTATTATTTTTATTAATAAATTTTTAATTATTATTATAAAATAAAATTATTATTATTACAAAATATTTTTTAAACGAACGATCAATATCAAAATAAAATATCAATAACCCAGATTCAACCCAGACGTTTGATTATTCATTTACGATCGATATATTGATATATAATTTTGGACTATTTATTTAATAATATTTTTATCGTTGATTAATGAAACAACGATCAAATAAATAGAAATGAATTTCATTTGAATTTTCACTGAATAGATCGTTTTAACAGTCAACAGCGTAAAATCGTTCGGACTGTATATATAAAGAGGGGGGGGGGGGAAAGAAAAAAAAAAAAAAAAAGAAAGAGAAGAAAAAATATTACGATCGAAATCGATCATACGTTTTACAGGACGAAAATCAAGATGAGATATGTCACACGTTCAATGAAATCCCTATGATCTTTGCCCTTTAAACGTGTACGAGATGATAAAGAGCGTCGATGTTAAAAGTCGGAAAGATAATTCGATGTCGTTAGTAGAGTTATGGTAAATGCTGTAACTCCGAACAATAAAGTTTTTTGCGGCGAGATATTTTCTATGCATTGTATGTGTATAATATGCACCCATGTATATGACACTTTTGTATGCGTGCATTAGTACATGCAGGTATACGTATACGTGTATGTATGTATATTAATGTACACGCGCGTGTATGTGTGTATTTATTAAACCTCATATGTATTATGTATTAAACTTCGTATGTATTATGTATTAAATCTCGTATGTATATACGAAAATACATATGTAAAGTATATGTGTGTGTATATATGTATATTAACATCGTACTTATAGTTTGTGTGTGTGTGTGTGTGTGTGTGTATATACTAACGTACGTACTTACATACGTATAACGTGTACGTGTGTGTATGTGTGTATGTGTGTATACTAATGTACGTATCAAGTATATGCCTGTGTGTTTACATCCAGGGATATTGAGAAGAGGTCATTCTCTGATTACGACCACTTTCATAACACATCGCGTGTATTCGACTCGTTAATGAGTTTAGTCGTCGCTCGTTGGAGCACTTTTACGAGACTCTTAACGGTGTTTCTCGACGATGAAAGGAAGGAAGAGGAATCGGTAAATTGAAACGATATTGGCAATAGTAGAACTATCGAACTTTTCGCTTTTTAATGTCACTTCTTTTTATGATAAGATTTTATTCTTATCGTTACGTATCTACGTTGATGTTATATGTGTGTGAAAGCCTAATGTTACTTTATTATTTATTATATGTTCGTGTGTACAAAAAGTCCATTGTAATTTCATTATTTATTATATATTTTCGTGTAATTAAAATCATCGTAATTTTATTATTTATTATTAAACACTAAATATATATATATATATATATATATATATATATATATATATATGCAATTATGCAAAAAAATTATTTTTATAGTAAATGTCTATATTAAATTATACAGCTTATAAATATTATTACACATATTAATACAATGTTATTATTAGCATAACGTTAGTATTATACAGAACGAATAGATAATGAGTTTACAACTGCTTTTAAATGTATTTAAATGGTAATAATAATGGACAGCATTTAAAATGCGAATTTCAAAGATAATAGAAATCTTCTCGAGGAATTGAAGAGGATATATATATATATATGTGTGTGTATGTATATGTATACACAAACACAAACACACACAGACATATTTTACGTGATAAGTCAGAGCATCTGACTTTCTGTCATCCTTACTTCTCTTCAGTTTTTAAAACTCCTTTACAATTACTCGAAAACGTCGTAAGGATGATAAGTCTGACGGACGTTTATGACCTTACCGGATGGTCCAGCAAGTTTATTCGCTTTTACGAAAGACAGAAGTGAAAATCGTTTAGATTTCTGTCAGGTGACATCAAATGAACAACTTGCTGACGAAATAAAATGACAAATGAAATTCTTCGAAATATTTCATACAAATGTATACTCGTTTAATTCAAAAATATTATATTTATATTTAGGAGCATTTCGTAAAGTCAGATCGATAACGATGAAATTATTAACAGACAGCACAGGCCACAATTATTCAGATAATTTGAAAAATCAATTAATCTTTTACGAGTCTTTACGGGCTTGATTCATTTTATTTCTTTTTTTTTCTTTTTTTCTTCTCGAAAAAAAGCAAAGAAAAAAATTACAATCATATTCAACATTTATCACAGTAAGAAAGATTTTTCATTTACTATTACATGCCGATGATCGATCTTCTGTATCTTCTGTAAATAAGTTCGTAAAAAAAAAAAAAAAAAAAATTTTTTTATTTTCCTATTCAAAATTGTACTGTTACTAGAACGAATGACGAACACTGACGTTAATTATTTTTATATGTTAATATATAATATACAAAAAAAGTACCAAAAAAAAAAAAAAAAAAAAAAAAAAAAAAAAAAAAAAGAGAGAAAAGAAATTAAAAAAATAAAATAAAAGAAAAAGAATTTCTAATCGTTTGAATTAATTAAAGAAATAAATTTCGTATAATCGCAAATATAATAGAAATTAATGGTATATTTATGCGGGACAATTTTAATGGAAACATCCCCTCTATTAAGATAACCGAGATTATTCGAGCTAATACGTACGAGACTGGAAAGACAATGATAAGTATAACTATCAACATCCATATATATATATATATATATATATATACATATATAACTACCAACATAGATATGTACATATATATCGTTAAGAAGAAAAAGGAAAAGCCTTTTAAGAAAAGCCTATTCTACTACAGAAAATGGATGAAAAAAATACCGATAGAGTCGCAATGTTGACTTCTTACGACATTAAGACGAACAAACTTTAATGGCGGTACAAATCTCAATGAAATGGACCCATTTCCTACGAATCGTTTTCTGGCGTCTTCTCTCTCTCTCCCTCTCTCTCTCTCTCTCTCTCTCTCTCTCTCTCTCTCTCTCGTATTCTTTAGTATAAGCGTTACTTCTATCCTATCTCTCTTTTTATACTCAACCCCTATCTCTCTCTCTTTCTCTCTCTCTGTCTCGAACATGATATATATATATATATATATATATATATATATATATATATATATGTATGTATATATATATATATCATGTTTGCTCGACCCACATTCGATTCCGTCCTTTTCACGTAACGACAAAAGAAATAACCTAAGTCAACGTTCGGTTTGCCTAATGGACGACGACGACGACGACAACGACGACGACGATGAAGACGACGAAGACGACGTCGACGACGTCCATTAAAACGTAAAGTGAGCTTTAAACCGCGACTTCTTCTATTTTTTTCTTTTCTTTCTTTTAAATTTTTATTTTTCTTCCTTCTTACTTTCTTTCTTTTTTTCTTTTTCTTTTTTTCTTTTTTTCTCTTTTCTTTTTTTTTTTTTATAAAATCGTCGTTATAAGAGAAACAGGTCGAGTTGAAAAAATGTTCTCATGTATTTGATAGGTTCTATATATTTTTTGTAAAAATGGTACTAATATTAACGAAAAACCTGATTCATTCGTATTCGTCATTGATGTTATAATGATGATGATGATGATATTACATAACAAATGATTGATATATATATATATATATATATATATATATATAAATGTATATACGTATGTATACATGTATATGTACATACGTACGTATTTACATGACTTTTTAAACAATTTAATTTTATTCAATAATACGTATGCAAATACATATGTATGTACGTACATAGAAGACATTTTAAACAAATTGATTTTATTGGATAACACGTACGTAACGTAGATATATATATTCGTAAGTAAAAGGGATACACGTGGATACGTGTAAAAAGAAAAAAATCAAGGAGCAAAATATTTTTTAATGGAAATAAATTTTGCAAAATATCGTAATAAATTGGATAAAATTATTTTACGTAAGTAAAAGGAAAAAAAAAAAAACGAAAAAAAAAAGAAAGAAAAGAACGATGAAATTAAAAAGAAAAAAAAAAAGAAAAAGAAAAAAAAAAAGAAATAGATTCGTGAAATTTAACAAAAGGCAATTATTAATTTTCCATGAATTTAATATAAATTTAAAGGAAAGAAGAATCACTGGCCATATTTAGAAATGAAAATTCAAATGGTATCTACTTGGTATTAGATAAAACTCGGCGATAAAACGAATATGGAAAGGAAAGTAAGGGAAATAATCGTTCGAGGAGGATCAAAATCGTGGTCGTTAAAATAAATCCGTACTCAACGGACTTTTATATATCAACGAAACGACGACGATTTTGCCGGTAGAAACCCATTGAGAAAAACAAAGAATACGACGTTGATGCAGATTTGGTTTACTTTACCTAGAAATATAGAAGAAGAAGGGAAGAGTGGAAGCAAAGATAAAGAGAAATAGAAAGATACAGGAGATAGAAAGAAAGAGAGAGAGAGAGAGAGAGAGAAAAGAAGAATAAGAAGACAGAAAGAAAAAAATATTGAAATCATACATTCGGATAGTATTGGAACAACGTCAATGCAACGTCAATCTCATCAAGCTCTAATTGCAGCATCGTGCTTTTAATTTTAATCAAGGAACTATGGTTGATATCGTACATATGAATTCTAATAAATTACTATATACGTGTATCCTCTTTTTTTTGTGATATATATACATAATTAAAAACAAACATATATATATATAAATATTTATATTACATTGTATTCTATTGTTATATTATATTGTATTACCATATCATATCATATCATATTACATTACATAATATTATATTATATTATATTATATTATATTATATTATATTATATTATATTATATTATTTTATATTATATATATATATACTATATTATATTATACATAGAGTATATTAATATATATGTATATATATATATATAATTTATTATTGTTAATAAATATATATATCAAATATAATATATATATATAAATATTTATATTATATTGTATTCTATTATATCATATTATATCGTATTACTACATCATATCATATTATATTATATAATATTATATTATATTATATTATATTATATTATATTACATTATATTGTATTATATCATATTATATTATATAATATTATATTATATTATATTATATTATATTATATTATATTATATTATTTTATATTATATATATATACTATATTATATTATACATAGAATATATCAATATATATGTATATATATATATATATATAATTTATTATTGTTAATAAGTAAATAATATTAAATATTACTTATTCGTGCGAAAATAGAATATATAGACATATGTAGACATATAAATATAAGAATATATATAGAAATATTTGTTCAACGTGCATATTCGCTCCTATCTCTTCATAACGTATATATTTATATACATTTATAGTATATATATATATATATATATATATATATATATATATATACGTCTATTTATATAATATACCTAAAATACACGTATTTTAATGGTACATATACATAGTACGTTTTTGCGGGAGCATACGTTTAAGTATCAACGCATACAATCACGTTTTCTATACATGCCTTTCGTAGTACGTGTTATATTAAAGCTCTCCTGTTTGAATTCGAAGTTCCTAGCAGTTAAAGGGAATACAAATCCGCGAGTTTTAATTTGATTTTCGTGAGTTCAGACACATTATATCCGTATGTACATCGCGTGTTATAATCTGACGTAACGCGAGTTCAAATAGCGAACTCCGATAGAGAGAAATTCGAATAGAAAATCATCCAAGAAATTTTCTAATTATATTTCGAAACGTTAATATGCATAATTATTGTATATCTCTTTCTTTTCTTTTTTTTTTCTTTTTTTTTTCTTTTTTTTGCTTTTTCTTGCCTTATCTTTTCACAGGAACGATTTACTATCTTCGTACTGGTAACGATCGTAAAGAAAAAAAAAAAAAAGAAGAAGAAAAAGAAAATTCTAAAACCAAATATAACGCGGATAAATTGATATCTATTAAATATTAAGAAAGTTTATACAGTGACACTTGTATCACATATTCGTTTATCGGTCATATGCATATTATCTGCTATTTTTTTTTAATTTTTTTTTTTTTCTATTTTTATTTTTCTTTCTCATTTCGTTTTTCTTCCCCTTTTTTTCTCTTTTATATCACTCCAAGTTGAGTAAAATATTTATCAATGACACTATACGGAGAATACCGTGAAGAGAAAAATCCAATTTGAATCAGACCAATATTCGATGTTGGATTATTAAAGAACGGCGATTGTCGTTGAATGTGAAAACAGAGGAAGAAAGGAAGAGAGAAAAAGAAAGAAAGAGAGAGAGAGAGAGAGAGAGAGAGAGAGAGAGAGAGAGAGAGTGAGAGAGGGAGATAGAAAGAGAAAGAGTGAAGAGAAAAGGAGTGCAAGAGGGGGATGGGTGGATGGGAGGGGCTTTTGAAATTTCCAATGGCTGCCAATGCGCTCGTACACGATTGTTCTCGTTAAACGGTATACGCCAACCCAGATTGTATCTCCAGCTGACGGTGAAATTTACATTTGTCGTGCATACCGAATGTTTTTCCCCCTCCCCTCTCTCTTCCTCTCAGCCCTCAATACTCTTTTCCCACGACCACCACCACCAGTACTATCACCAGCACCACGACTGGTATACTCCTTCTTTAATCTCTCTCTCTCTCTCTCTCTCTCTCTCTCTCTCTCTCTTTTTCTCTTTCTCTCTCTCTCTCTGTTTCAATAAAATTTTGCAGCTGTACCTATACCCCATCTATCGCTCAATGTGCTCCGACTTTTAAGGGGAAAAAGAAAAAAAAAAAAAAAAGAAAAAAAAAAAAAAGAAAAAGAATAAAATAAAATAAAAGATGACGAAAGGGATTACTTTCTCTCTCTGTCTCTCTCTCTCTCTCTCTCTCTCTCTCTCTCTCTCTCTATTCTTTCTCTTTCTCTCTCTTTCTCTCTCCTTCGACACCTTCTTAACGTCAACGTAAGTATCATTATTTTTTCTTTGTTATTTTATTTTCATTTTCTTTTTTATTTTTCTTTTTTCTTTACGATTCACGTACTTTTACATTTTTATCTGCTTAATCGATACGTATACGTAAGTAATTGATAAACAATTTACAATGTAATAGGATATATATCAATCCTAGGAATTATATGGATTATGAAATTTATAATGGGAGTTTATATTACAGGAGCATGTATAAGTACTTACGTATGTATTACTTACTGAATACCTTTCTTTTCTCTACTTTTTTTCCTTTTCTTTTTCTTTTTTCTTTTCTTTTTTTTGCTGGTTTTTGGATAATTCAAATTTCATCCCAATGGCCGATAAAATTAAAACGGCGAAATGATTTCGATTGTTCCTTCGATTTTACTTTTGTCTTTGTAACAATTGACGAACTGTGAGAGATTAGTTAGAAAAAAAAAAAAAAAAAAAAAAAAAAAAAGAAAAAAAAAGCAAAAGTCAGTTCCCTTTAACGAACAAAAGTTACATACTTCCTTTTACAATTAGTACTATTGTAACTATTATTTACAATTGCGATCGATTATTTAATAATAAACAAATATCTATCGATTGTTCTTGTAATTAGAGAAGAAAAAAAGAAGAAAAAAAAAAGAAAAAAAAGAAAAAAGAAACAATATCACGACAATACTTTTTTCAAAAAATTAATTACCATAAATAATTTCACAATTATTCTAAATTTTCGTGAAATGGTTAATGTATCCCTAATTGATCAGATTTTTCTGACAAAAAATTATTTCCCATTTTTCGTTCTTTGTTACGAATTTATATTGCGGGAATGAACCGAACCGAAAGAAAAAAGAAAAGAAAAACAATAACGTCCAAGAAATGGCCATTTAACAAAAAAAAAAAAAAAAAAAAAAAAAAAAAAAAAAAAAAAAGAAAAAAGAAAAAAGAACAAACAAACAAAAAAGAAAACCTACGTAGCATTCGACAACAAAATCCTGCACGAAACTTATCGAACTGTTTCGAACTGTTAAACCGAACGCTCAAAAACACTCGAGATAATGGCAGAAAAAGAGAAACTATCAATGGAATGAGGCGAGGACTAACGGCGATTTATGCCGCTTGAAAATTTTGAACGAAGCGGCCTCTTTTGCCGCCTCTTCTCAGACTTTAGAAGGGAGCTCGTTCTGAAGAAGCTTTTCATGAAAACGATTCGTCCATCGTCCTCTTTTCCTTCATCTTCCTCGTCTTCTTTTATTTATCCACTTTTCCTCCTCCTTCTTTTCCTCCTCCATCTCCTCTTTCTCCTTCTACATCGTCATCTCCATCTCTTTCTTCTTCTTGAAAGTTGCTACCATTTAATTCAACCTTCATAAACTCTTCCGATGCTGAGTCTGCGGTTTATGATAATGGCTGCTGGTTTGACTTTTTCTCTCTCTCCCTCTCTCTCTCTCTCTCTCTCTCTCTCTCTCTCCCTCCCTCTCACTCTCTCCTTTTCTCCTTCTCTTTCTCTCTTTCTATCTCAACCCTCACTTTATTTCTCTCGAGTGGCTTAATACTACGTCGGAGGACAGATATCTAAAATTATAAAGTCTTGCTCGATAGAAAGCTCCGCAGTTTCAATAAAGCATAAACGAGTACCTCACTTAAGAACAGTCCATTCGTCGTCTTAACGATTTTTTTACGAAATATCTAAATAGTTACTACTTACGTACATTTATATATGTACCTAAATGATAATATTTTTCAAAATTATTTCAACATTTCGTCGTTATGATATATCAAACGTATCGACGATATTATGGATTCAAATTAAACGTTAAATATTTCATTTAACATACAAAACATATATACGAATATTATTACAAATTATAAATTTTATTTAACAAATCGACGATATAATTTTTATGTTTTATAATACATTACTATTAGTATATGTACAGTACATACGAAATAAAATGTACAATTGGTATTTTAATTAAATAGTATATATTTCGAATTTAGTCTTTTAAGATGACGAACAGATAATTAAATATTTTTCTTTTTTTTTTTTTTTTTTTTTTTTTTTTTTTTTTTTTTTTTTTTTAACGAAATACCTCTCTCGATGTAGTCTCTCGAGTAATCGAGTAAGTATTTAAATAAGTGATTATATTTAATTACTCATTTTGTTGTTTAATCGGTAAGACGATTATCGAAATAAAATTTAATTATTTAACTTTGTATATTTATTTAAGAAATTTGATTTAATAAGGACCATTTATTTATGGTCCTTTATTATACAACGACGTTATCATTCTCATTGAGAGATGTTCAAGTAAGAAGAAGGATAATAAAAATTATTGAGCAGCATCCCTTTCTCAAAGATATTCTTGACGATTGTTTTTCTTTCCTCCGATGGAAACATTCCGTGAAAATACTCGTGTCTGTAAGTTTACTCTTTACAAAGGGATGAGGAGTACCTTACCCCAGTAGTCGAAACGATAGTTTGAATTGCTAAAAGGCAGTCATCCAACCATCTTCTTCTTCTTCTTCTTATTCTTATTCTTATTCTTCTTATTCTTATTCCTATTCTACTTATTCTACTCCTTCTTCTTCATCTCCTTCTTCTCAAGACGTCACGTTTTTAATGTTATTCAGAATATAAGTCGAGAGTGATTTATATCGTATATTTCAAAAACTGTCTTTTCATATTTTTATCATTTTACCGTCCATTAAAAATTCTCTAATGATTTATCTAAAATAATTTGTCGAGAGAGACAGAGAGAGAAAGAAAGAGAGAGCGAGAAAGAGAGAAAGAGAGAGAGTGAGAGCGAGAGAATGAGAGAGAGAGAGAGAGAGAGAGAAAGCGAAAAAGAGAAAGAGAAAGCGAGAAAAAGAGAAAGAAAGAGCGAGAGAATGAGAGAGAGAGCAAGAGAGAGAGAGAGAAAGAGAGAGCAAGAGAGAGAGAGAGAGAGAGAGAGAAAGAGAGAACAAGAGAGAGAGAGAGAGAGAGAGAGAATTATATTATTGAGAGAAAAAGAAATATCGGCGATAACAAGATATTATGGGATGATATTTTACAAAATTTTCCAACGATTTGTTTTCAACAGGATACCGGAAAAAGTTTCTCATTATATCTGAGAGTCAGACTATCGGGAGTCAGAAATCGATTCGATTATTATTCAATTTGAAGATTACTTTAGATAAGTCGATCTTTTATATATACATATATATATATATATATATATATATGTATGTATATATATATATATATATATACATGTATGCCGCGAGATTCCCGTGAATTCGTGTCAATATTTCAAAGAGATTGAATCTACACATTGATTTAGAAATTAAAAAAGAAAATTAAAAAAAAAAAAAGAAAGAAAAAAAAACAAAAAGAAAGACGTACGAACGGTACCGTCCTTTATATTTTGGCAATTAATTTTTGAATTATTGATGATTTAATGAAACACTTCCATTTGTTCTTTCGTTATTTTTATTAAATTAATCATAAATATTTCAAAATGAATTAATTCAAAATGTCCAATTAAAATGTATATACATACATACATACATATATATATATATATATATATATATATATATGTATATATATTTTTTGATAATTATAAATAATTAAAACGTAAAACTTAATCATATCACATATTGATATTCTATTATATAAATACTCGGAGATTTATTTAAAATATTAACCAAAGGATCATTTAAATATACTGATCAAATAGATAACAACCAATAAGAGAATGTTCGATTAATGTTTGTTTATTTAATTTATTTAGAAGAAATCGTAATAGTAAGTCATTTTGGGACCGTACACTTTCTTTCGTCTCGACTAAATGGGCCCGTTTATCTTGATTTATTACCAAAGGAGATTCAGAAACTACTATACTATATGCCGTTGAATATATCAGACTAAACTTATGGTTTATTCAAGATGGTGCTTCGCCTTGATTTCTTTCAGTACAGTGCGAACAAAAGTTTCCGAACAAAAACTTCACAGAAACGGATGGATAAGACTGAGATGGACCACCATGATCTCCTGATCTCGATCCATTAGACTTTTACTTTTAGAGGCCATAAAAAAAAAAAAAAAAGAAAGAAGAATTATTGCGTATTCAATGCGACGCAAATAAAAAATGTCTACGACAAAGAAAAGTAAATTTGCGATTATTCCCAGAATAACTACAAGAACGTGATATTTTCGTGTTAGTACGTGGAATTTTATGTTACGAGCGTACAGGAATGTGCGTTGAACCACGAGGTGGCCATTAAGAACATTTTCTTCGATCATTTATAACTCGAAAACTATGTTATATAGGATATACGTTCCTATAAAAAAAAATTTTTTTTTTCTTTTTTTTCTTTTTTTTTTTTTTTTTTTTTTACTTATATCAATGTACAATGTTATCTTTAAAAATATTGACATATATTTATATAAATATATGTGAAATAATATAATATATTTTATTTATTTTGTATAATAAATATATATCATAACATAATATAGTATAATATATATTATAATTATTATAGTATAGTATAACATAATATAATATTTATCATAAATATATTTATATATATATATATATATTTATATATTATTATAAGTATATTATGCAATCTATATTATTATATATATATATATTTTTTTTTATAAATGTCATAAACGACTTTTACATATCCTATCACATTTTCTCTTATATTTTCTTTTATATATATATATGTATATAATTCACATGCACATACACACAATATAAAGATCTCATAAACGGACCAAAAATGAAATTATACGAGACATCGAAGGAAAATAAAATATACACATACCATACTATAATTTTATAACCGATAGACGTGAAAATGAAACAATTAATTTCATAAAGAACAAATATATATATATATATATATATATATATATATTCGTGAAGGTGGGGGATAAAACAAATCTTATTATGGTTAACTCGACGACAGTTCTTCTTTGTAAGAAACAACAATGGCAAGTTGAACTACATAATCCGGTGACACGAATCCTACAATGTCCCTTTCCTTCTCCTCTATCCATCCCAACCCTCCTACACTATCCGTTAACCAAAAGGACAGGGAGAAAAAACGTTGAGGGTGTATGTGTACATGTAGCAAATACGTGCCGAATTAAAAAGTCGTTTTGTCCTATGGTATATCTTGCGTTAGTTTCGTCGGCACATCGCGTACTCGCTGGTCGAGTACTACACGGCACGTTACCAACAAACGAACGACTCGGCTTGTGGAAAACGAAGAGTCTCTACGTGCGTTAAATACAATGAGTCTCAGTCTCTCTCTCTCTCTTTCTCTCTATCTCTCTCTCTCTCTTCCTCTCTCTCTCTCTTTCTCTCTCTCTCTCTCTGTTTCTTTTTTCCCCTTATCGTTCTTTTTCTTTCTTTCTCTTTTTCTCTTTTTCTCTCTTTCTTCATTTCTTTATTCCTTTTTTTCTTGCTCTCTCTCTCTCTCTCTCTCTCTCACTCTCACTCTTACACTCTCTCTCTCTCTCTCTCTCTCTCACTCTCACTCTTACACTCTCTCTCTCTCTCTCTCTCTCTTTCTTTGCATCTTTTTGTTTCTTTCGTTGGATATTCCTGTGAACTTTTCGGCAATGGTACCAGCTTGACGATTTTATTATATCACCGCTAGAAATGCAACGCCATTGCGGATAGTGATTTTTTACGCTCGAAGAGAACTAAAGAGCTAGTCATAGAAGTTGTCATCTCAAACTTTATACATACATATATGTATGTATGTATGTATGTATGTATGTATGTAGGTCTTACTTCGAAATATGTATTTCGTTTTTTTGTTCCGTAAGAAATATAATTCGTGAATAGAGCAGTTGAAAAGTTCTTATTGGAAATTTTGTCTTTCTTTGATATTTTTCATTTCTTTTCTTTTCTTTTCTTTTCTTTTCTTTTCTTTTCTTTTTTTTTTCTTCTTCTTCTTCCTTTTCTTAAACACGTATAATTCACGAAATGAAGATTATTGAAATTCATTTTATTTCATAAATTCTAATAACATTTCAAATTATTTCCTTTCTTCAATTTCTTTTCATTTTTCTCTTTTAATATCTACTTATAATATAATAATAAAATATAATAGAATTAATATATATATATATATATATATATTACGTACATATTGTTGAATATATCTTAATGATATTTTGACAAAATAAAATAAACTAAAATAAAATAAAATAAAATAAAATAAAATAAAATAAAATAAAAATCAACCAGTAATACTTAATATTATTTTACCTTTTCTTTTAATATCATTTATAATATAACAATATCATATAATAGTAAATAATCTCAAAACAATTATAATAAAACTGACATCAATTTAATATTACGTGCATACAATATAATTGATGATATTTTTATAGTATTAAATAATACTGACTTTTTAATAATTTTTTCTTTATTTTATTTCTTTTTTTTTTTGTTAATAGATTTTCTCTTTTCTTTTAATAACACTTATAATATAACAATAAATATATAATAGAAATAATATCAATACAATATATCACATATATGCAATATACATTGATAATATATTGACGGTATTAAGTATTACCGATTGTTTTTTATTTTCTTTTCTTTTCTTTTCTTTTTTATTTTAATAGATTTAAAACGAATAACGACGATATTCACTTTTCGGAAGAGTGAAACTTCGAGGAAAGTTCGAAGGATAGGAAAGAAATTTGTATTCTAAACTCACGTGATAGGAGGAGGATCGGGAGGGATAGGTAGGAGAGGGAAGGTAAGAGGGGACAAGTCGTTCAAAATATCAAATGCGAATATTCTAACCGCATCTGTTCAAACTGGAACAGAGATAGAAGCTGCTCCGTTTAACAATAAGACGAGAATGGAGTGAAATTTTCAAAAGACGAAACGAAGGATAGAGAGATAGAGAAAAGAGAAAGAGAGAGAGAGAGAGAGAGAGAGAGGGAGAGGGAGAAAAAGGAATGGTAAGGGATAGAAGTGTTAGGACTCCATTGCCCTTCGCCTTTCGACCTTTTCACATTTAGTATGCTGGATTTCGCGGAGATGGTTAAACGTAGTGAAATAATGCGAGGCAAAAAAGAAATATTTCAGAGACGACTCGATCTCATTCTTGGAGCTGTTCTTCCCTTTTTTCTTTTTTCTTTTTCCTTTTCCTTTTCCTTTTTTTTTTTTTCCTTATTTCTCTCTATAGTACATCCCCTTTTTCTTGAATTTTTCAACGACGATCAAAGGCTAATGTCATCCAAGTTTCATATATTCCTACCAATAGAAAATTTCTAAAGTATACGAATTTCCTGACAAATTTTATGTTAAACGTTTATCAAAGTTTAAATAACGATCATACTTTATTAATACGTTACGACGAAATATTCTTAGAAAAAGAGAAAAAGAAACGAAAAAATAAACGTTATTATCGATGATATTTTCACATTTTAACTACATCTTTTTTTATTTTAAAATCGAATTAAAATATTTCTCGAATTTAATGGATTTATTTAAAAATTTTAGTTAATGTAAAAGTATTATTAATAATTTTTAAATAGAAGTGAAATGTTAATCGATTTTAAATATATCTAGTTTTTTTTAGAATTGAATATAATTCCAATTTACAAATTATATGAATAAAAATTATTTTTTTATATATAAATTTTATAAATTAAATATTTTTGGGATAAACTAGAGATATAAAAATAACTAAGATTTTATATTAAATAATAAAAATATTCATCAAATTTGGATTTTTTGAAGGAAATGTTATAATTTATAAATATTAATAATAATAGATTTAAAATGAAGTTTTTATTTATATAAAAAAAAATTATTTAATAATAAAATTATTTAATAATATACACACATACGCACGCGCGCGTATGTGTGTGTGTATAATTCGAAAATTCATATTATTATTTAATATTAGAGAAATGGCATAATTAAAAATGGTATATGTATGTATAATATCAAACAGGGTGATTAAAAAAAATGGTCCACATATTTCATTATTACATTACTAATAGTTATACTGGTTAATAGTGTTTTATATATATATAAAATATATAAGTATATATATATATATATATATATATAGGGTGATAAAAAAAAAAGAATCTACATATTTCATTATTACGTTACTAATAGTTTTTGTTTATTTTCGTAATGAAATTATTTTAACCATCTTGAATTAGTGTACTTCTAAACAAATTCCTTTATGTACATTCAATATGTTGTCAAAAAACTCACAATATTGAACGCTTCTAAATAATAAAAATTCATTTTATTGTATATATGTATATTATATAATATATATAACATATATTATATATATGTTATATAATTATATAATTATATAATTATATATTATATATACACATTATATAATTATATATATATATAAGGTGTAACTGAATGGTCTGTACAAACTTTTGGGAATAAGTTTCAAGAATCTAAACAAGTAGAGAAAATATTCTATGAATATGTTTTAAGACGATTTCAAGTTTTCTTAAAATGGCGGAAAAATTTATCATACGTTTGATCGTATAGAAATAATTTTAAAGTGTTTTTTTCATTTTACATAAGGAATACAGCATGAAAGAATGTCAAAAGAAATCACGGGGTGATTCATTTAGTGAACAAGAAAAGAGGCAAAAAAAGACAAAAAAGAAAAAATAAAGCTAAGCGATTTAACGTGATAAATTTTCCAAGCATTGCTGGAAAAAATTGTAAATCGTCGCAATTTCAGTACCAAGAAACGTTTCTTCAGTTACATCTCTACGCATATAATTCTCGTAGCGCATAAAAGTATATATACGTTGACCTACATATATCCTATCTTACAATTCGAATAAAATCAAAGATATTTTTTATGATCGTTTCAAATTCAAGATATAGATAGATAGATAGATAGATAGATAGATAGATAAATAAATAGATAGATAGAGAGGGAGAGAGAGAGAGAGAGAGAGAGAGAATTCTTATCAGTCAATAAATATATTGAATGAAAACTTTATTAGATATTGAATAATCGAGATTAAGGTTTATTAAATCAAGACGAAAGAGACGAGAAAAATAAAAAGAAATTGTTCAAACATGGATGCTTTCTCGAGGAGAAAAAAAAATGAAAAAGAAATCACTCGTTATATTACTTGCGAAAATTTAATCGATTTCCCACTCGTCCAATCGAAATCCACGAAACCTTTATATTCGTTGCGATCAAATTTTAAGGACCACTCAACCAGACAGCAGTTTAATTAGCAACTTCTAGTTAGTTAGCTAGATAAGTAAATAGCTATGTGTACCAATACATACATTCATAGATACATATATATATATATATATATATACAAATATGTATATATTTGTATACATATATATACAAATATATGTATATATATATATATATATATATATATATTTACCTTCTCAGAAGAAATGAAACGAAATAACATTTCGTCCTTCGGCTTAGTCCTTAACCTAACCGAGTCCAAGTTTCGCAAGGAACAATACAATCCGTTGTGCGTAATTGTGTACTTTCTTAAAAGATCTTCGAGAGATTGCAGACAATATATATATATATATACATGATTTTCCTTCCAACCTGTAACCCCCTCCTCCTCGGTCCTGTTCCTTTCCCTCTCTCTCTCGCTCTAACCTATTCCAAGGCCGTTCTCTTTCACCCCCAACCCTCACCAAGCTCAACCTCTAGAGAAAACTTTGCTTCGGGTATTACAACCCGAAGTAAAGTTGTTGTAGCCAGCAGGGTCGCTGTCCTACCTACCACTACTTCTTGGCCACTTTAATCTGAACTTTACGATAAAGAGATTGCATCGGACGACCACCCTAAGTTAGAATGACTGCTACGACAGAAATGGGTAAGGGTAAGGGCAAGAAATGCGGTATGGGGAGAGGGGGAGAGGAGAAAGGTAAAGAAAGAGAGAGAGAGAGAGAGAAAGAGAGAGAGAGAGACGCCTAAGAGATCTCTGGTTCCTATACTTCAGTGGTTTTCAAACGATAAAAAGGGGTAAGAAAAGTCTTTTCGAGGGAAGTGGCGGTTTGATTGGAGGATAATCCAAAAGAAAATATCTACTTTAGATTAATTTCAAGAATATCCAACGAAATTGGGATATTTCTCGTTCGTCTAATTAAATGTCTTTCTCGTTCTAAACTCCTCGCCATTTTCTCCCCTTTCACGTTTCATCAAATCGTTACGTTAATGTTACATTTTGTACGATTTCTTTGTGGATTTATGATTAAAGAGAAAGAAAAAGAAAAAGAAGAAGGAAAAAAGAAGAAGGAAAAGGAACGACAATTACTTTAGGTTCGCACATTTTGACAAGCTGTTGTATTTTTCATATAATTCTTATAGCGTATAAGAAGATCGTATATTATTTTTCTTTTTTGTTCATTTTTTCTTTTTTCTTTTTTTTCTTTTTTTTTTCTTTTATTAATTTCTACATCCGACAAAAATATGTGATAACGAAAAAATTATAAAAGGATCTCTGCATATAATATATAATATGTATTAAGGTTATATGAAAGCACCTGAAAATGGCTCCTTGAAATGGTAAACGTGACGTTCGAGATTTTTCCTCGCGTTTCTTCAATGATCCAGGATGTTTATACGTGACGAATATGTGCAACCAAGACGAGTTTATCAAAGTCTCTTACAATCTCTGATTTATTTTGAAAAAGTATTACATACGACCCCGGTAAATTTATCGTATCCTGTCCCGAGCAAGAGGCGCCAATGTGAAGTCAATTTTTTTTTCTTCCTCTTTTATTTATATAAAATCTTTACTGGATATTATTTTAAATATAGATAAAAGAAAAAAAAAAAAGAAAAGAAAGATAAAAAAGAAATAGTTATAGGAACCATACGAAATATTATTTGTATGATCTTTGAAGTTGGTTTATAATTATATACATATACACATTTTTACGTATATATATATATATGCGTACATACATACATAAATGCATACATATCTACACACACACACAAACATTATGTTGGAAACTATGAAACGGGCGTTTTTGTTTAGTTATTTATTTTCATTCATCGCCCGTTTCATAGTTTCCAATATATATAAAACATATATACATGCATATATATATATATATGTATATATAATAAATATAATATATATATAATGTATATATAGTAAAATATGTATAATAATTTAATATAATATAAATAATAGTAAAAATAATAAAAATTATAATAATGATAATAATAACAATAATAATAAATATAATATAATAATGATAAAAATATATATAATAATACTAAATAAATCGAATTATGAAGACAATTCTATCTAAGAAAATGTATATATACATATATATATATATATATATATATATATATATATTTATTTATTTTATTTTATTATATTTTATTACTATCATTTTCTAAAAGCAAGATATATACCTATACCAAAATATAATATTTACGTAATTTTTTTGCTAAATACTCATCAAGAGGACATTATATATATATATATATATATATATATATATATATATATATATATATATATACATATATATATATATATATATATATATATACATATATATATATATATATAATATTTACTTATTTATTTTATGTTATTATATTTTATTATTATACATTTTCTGAAAGCACTATATATACCTATTTGAAAATATAATATTTACGGAAATTTTTTTTCAAAGTACTCACGAAGAGACTTACATTTCTAAATTCGTTTATTTTTACCGGTCGTCATGGAGAGATAAAGAGAGAAAAAGGATGGTCTGTGTCGGAGTGAGGGGCGAGGGGTAAGCATGAGACAGACATGAGAGAGAGCGAGAAAGAGAGAGAGAGAGTGAGAAAGAGAGAGAGAGTGAGAGAGAGAGAGAGAGAGAGAGCTGTGACAGGAAAAACGTAACATTAAGCTCGCATGCGACAATGTCGAGCTTTTTCACGCTTTTATTCTTATTTATTTATTTACACGTGCGCGCGTTTCACTGCTACGGGACCCCTACCATCCATCGAGGTAATCCTTATATTTTATTGCGAAAAAAGATTGGGATAGTAGGAACGATCGTTTTTTCTAATTTAGATTAATCAAACTATCGAAAATTCAACGTTCAATGTTTTATATGGTTAGATACTGTCAGAAACAAGAAAAAAGAAATAAATAAAATAGAAATAAAAAAAAAAAAGAAAAAAGAAAGAAGAAAAAAAAATAATTCACTGTGATTAATATCATATATTTGTTTTACCTCGAAATTCGCATTAAAAATGAAAAAAGAAAAAAAAAAAAAATCTTATATTTCGTCGTCTTACATAACCTTCATAAATTTTCATTTGATTTCATACATATAAATATATACATACATACATACATACATACATACATACATACGTACATATATACGTATATACTTATGTATGATTTAAAACAAAAATGAATGCTTTTCAATCGAGCACATATTATTTGCTCTTATAAATAAATATAATGATAATCGTTTCGTGATAAGATTGTCGTCGGTGTGTGGGATGATTATTCCAAAAAGAAAAAAAAAAAAAAAAAAGAGAAAGGAAAAAAAAGAAAAAAGAAAAAAGATTGAAGAAGAAAAACAGAGAAAAAATTTACGTAATATAAAATAAAAATAACGAACTAATCGATTAGTCGCAATAATCTCAATGTATTCAATTTATTATTATTATTATTATTATTATTATTAAATCGTATATTATTTAATAGGAATATTTATTTATTTAATAATTAAAGATCTTCCTTTTTTGATATCAATAAAATATTTTTCTATTTATATATGTTTAAAAACATATTTAGAAAGTTATATGTGGAAAATATTCCACACACACACACACATATATATATATATATATACACACACACACACATACGTCATTTATTTAATATCAAAATTGCTTATACGTTTATTCTTATGAAGTACGTATATGAAAAGAAATGTCTGTAATACAGTTGGGTAGAAGTGTGAGGTAAAATTGTTGTCGATTTCGTCGTAACAACGATGATCCTTTTTGAAGATACCATTCAGAGCTTCGCGAGTTTTCTCGGGACAATGTCGATCGATTCTTTTATGGAATTTTCACGTCGTTCTACCAGGGGACCTAATACCAAAGAGAAAATTTTCTTCCGTCTATTCGAAAATCCCACAACGAGTTTCTACACAAAGAATCCTGTGGTTCCCATTTTTGTCGTATGACTTGGAACGAGATAAACAACGTATATGCATCTATATATATGCATATACATGTATGTGCATATATATGTGTGCATATGTCATTTGCACGAAAGATTCACCGATTTTTCAAATATACATATGTGTATATATATATATATATATATTTACGTAAATACATATCAGTACAATAAATCGTGATCGAACACAACATTTACGAAACAAAATATGTGTGTGTATGTGTGTTTGTGTGTGCGTATGTTTATGTTTATACGAGATGTCTAAGAATAAATATAAAAAAAATATTATATTTTATTGATTATCGTCAGTACATATAAATGATAAGAAAAATATACGCATAAATAATATATAATATATACTTATCAATTTGAATTTTTTCACAATTATCAAAGAAATTTTCTATTACAATTATTTTATTCGTTAGATGAATTAAATACGATGACATGAAAAATTTAATAGTTCATTAGTTATTATCGTAAACACATATAGCATTTGTTGAAAATCAAATTTGCTATAACACCAAAATGAAATCAAATATGTTTATACGGTATGTATAATATGTATGTACGTTTATATGAAATCTTTTTATTATTTCTATGTGCCAAGAACAGCTGTAAAATATTTTTCATTTATTTTAGTACACCCTATATATATATATATATATATATATATATATATATATATATATGTACATATATATGCATATGTTTATGTATATATATATAACGCGAATGTGACCGTAAAACGCGACAAAACCACTTGTCGTCCTATAAAATCTCGTGGGAGTTTGAAAGAGTAACATGAGAGAGAATTCTTGAAAGGATTAGAAAAGGAATGATTGTTTTTATTGAAAAGAAAATATTAACAAACAAATACAACAGCTATTTTATTAAAATGATTAAATTCTGATTTATTAAAAAATTTTTTGAATAATTAATTAATTGCGCGTTATATCATTTTATATCTCATTATGATATATATATATATATATACAGATTGAACTTATTTATAATTTATGAAACAAAAACAAATATATGTATATAATACCTGTATATATGTATATAAAATATAAAAATTGTATATACAAAATATATGTATATAATACCTGTATATATGTATATACAATATGAAAATTGTATATGATATAATTCTCCATTTACTCGTTGGATTGATTAAAAAAAAAAAAAGAAAAAAATAAAAGAGAAAAAACCATGTAAATGCCATGTAAAAAAAAAAGAATTCTTTTGTTTTCTCAATCGTACTTATCTAAAAATCGTGTTAAATAAAAAGTGACGCGATTATTAAACTCGACATTAATCTCAAATAATTGCATAATAAAAAAAAAGATCAATAATTAAGACTCCACGTCATGTATACGTGTTAAATTATGAGAATTAGATTATTCAATACTTACAATGATGTTATGTTATATATTTATTTTAATAATATTAATTAAAATTTACAAATGATTATGATTAATCTTTATATGAAAATCATTGACAAAGGAATATTAGAGAAGGTAATCTTTGTCGTATCATTCGAAGGTCAACAGAAAAATTTTGATTTCGATTATCCTGATGGATATGAAATCGTAGTTCCACGAAAGGTCAAGTCCAATGGGACGTTCGTGTCGCATCAGATACCGCATCATTTCAAACGTTCGTTTTATGAGAAGAATGTAGGAGAAACTAGAGCGATGTCCGAAGACGATGCGGTTCACTATCGACTTCTACTTGGTCAGAAGGAACATCATCTCGAGTTATATCCGAGTCATCGATTTTGCTCTCCTGGTGTCATAATCGAGGAACATCGGACAGGCAATGGTGAGGATAAGAAACGTTTCCTTGACGAACTGCGAATTCGACGAATGAGAGATAGACAATGTCATTATCAAGGTCATGTTAGAGACCAACCGGATATCAGTGCACTTTCTACTTGTTATGGACTCGTGAGTAAATATTATTATTTATATTAATAATTAATGTGTTATTACATCGAACCTATTAATTATATATATATATATATATATATATATATATTTAATTACACATAAATATGTACATATATATAACATATATGATGTACTATATTATATATATAAGATATAATATATATTATATTTATTATATAAATATATATATATATATAAAATATCAATTTTCATATTTTGAACTAGTCAAAAAAGAAGCAAAGAAAATCGATAATATATACATATATTATACATGTATATATATATTTTTTTTCTTTATGTATATATGGTATATATAATGTACTTTATTATATATATTATATATATTATATATATTATATATATATTATATATATATATATAAATGTTATGTTATGTATATACATATATGTAAATATAAGTATATATTATATTTAATGTATATATATTTATTATATATAAAGATTTTCTTTATATATATACATTATATATATATTGTATATATATATATATATATATATATATATATATATATAAAGAAATGTATATTATATATATATATATTTATTATGTATATTTATAATATATATATATATTGTACATATATAATGTATATATATAATATTTGTATATTATATATATAATGTGTTATAGTATAGTAATTAATTTATTTAATGTATATATATATATTTATTTATTTATTTATTTAAATTATATAATTATATTCACATAAATATATATTATATGTGTATATAAATCATTAAATTTTGTATTTATTATATACAGTAATAATATTATTATACAAATTTAACAATTCAGATTCACTCTTTTTGCAAATCAAAATTCAATCTTTTAGGAAATAAATTTTTTTAGAAGATTATTTTTAAGCTTGTCTTAAGCTTTAAGAATAAAAAATATGATCTAAATTTAAATCCTATTTGTTAAAAAATTTCGGATTTTATAATACAAAGATCTATATAATAATACTTATTTAATAGTAATTATCTTAATTTATACGATTATACGAAAATTGTCACATATGAAGATTAAAATAATTATAATTAAAATAACGTAATTATATTGAAATTATCACATATGAAGATTTAAATAATCAAACTTAAAATAAGTTAATAACTTACTTAGTTAATAATACTTCTTTCGACTGATTGTTATTTCATATAAATCTACATCTAATCATTTTTATAATTATTACAGGAAAAAATTCTTTAATTACAGCTATATATGTAATTATTCATGATATTCACAGGACCAGCTTATACATTTCTCGCGCATAATTTGATTTTTAAAAAAAACTTCTTCCACCGGGTTCATCATTTACATTCGATTATACTCCATTTTTTATTGGTAAAACTTAAAGCGAAAAAAAAAAAGAAAGAAACAAACAATATTTGTTAGAAAAATTTAATTTGCAAAAGGTTGAATTTGAAGTGCAAAAACCTGTAACGTGATATAATGCATCAATATACATATGATATTGTAGAGAGATAAAGAACATTTAGAAAAGCGAGATGCATCACTGTGACGGCGATGGCTTTTAGTATATAGGGTGTTCACATTATTATTAAACAGCGTTCTACTAACAAGTATTAAGTCGTAAAGAAGAATATTAGAAAAAAAAAAAAAAAAAAAAAAAAAAAAGAGAAAAAAATCTTAGAAGTAACAAATTTTACTATCTTTCTATGAGTAATATGTAATGACGTATATCAATCAGATTGTATCTTCAATATTTTTCAAAGATGACCTTCAAATTATATTATTATTATTATTATTATTTTTCTTTCTAAATTGAATATCACACGTATTTTCGTATCGTAAGATTATGATCATGAGCACATGAATAAATTCATCCTGACGTGATAATATATGTTCACGTACGACATAAAAAGCATGTAGGATTTTATCGAAAAAAAAAAAGAAAAAAAAAAAAAGAAAATAAAAGATAAAAAAATTAATTACCTCAATTCCATAAAGAAATAATGAAAATAAAAAAGGTAAAAAAAATCGAAATACACCGTTTAAATAAATAGTATTCATAGAAAGGACAGAAAATATTGTTTCTATGACAATTTCTTTTTTTCCATCCTCATTCTAACGTGTATAGATTTATTTATTCACCGTTTATATATGTACGTGAAAAAAAAAAAAGAAAAAAAAAAAACGAAATTTAGTCTGAGGTAACATCACGAACACCCTGTATACCTGAGCCCTTTGTATAGGTGCGTTTATGTGCCGTTGACGAAATAAGCGCAAACGTTTAGTATTATCGGCCGAGACAGTTTTGTTCATAGTGAAAAATAATGAAAGAAAGGTACTTATTTACTTAAAGGGATTGTCCAAGTTACTATCTACAAGACTGATATTACGATGATAATGATGATAATGATGATGATGATGAATGCTCGACACTTTATCTTTTTAATAATTTAACTTATATATCATTATACGTCTTTGTTGTTTAAAAACAGTCTTATCTCTAATAACGATCAATAAACTAACGTCATTAACTAAAGAAAATTAATTGATAAAGTATATGGCAATTAATAATTGTCGTAACTAAGACGATTATTAATTACCATATATTTATATTACATATTGATTCATTAATTAGAATATATATATATATATATATATATAACAAATTTATATATTTATTAATATTAATTAATATTAATAATTAATGTTAATTACATAATTTTTTACAACTTATTTCTTTTATTTTTTGTCCTTTTATCTTTTTCTTTTTTTCTTTTTTTTAGATAGGTTACATAAGAACGAAGAATTCGTTGTATATATATTTATATATTATGTATAATATATAAAATAAATTTACATTAATATAAATTTACATATAATATATATATATATATATATATAACAAATTTATATATTTGTTAATATTAATTAATATCAATAATTAGTATTTATTTTATAATTATATATATTTTTCTTTTTTTTTTGCGTGTTTATTTAGGTTGTTTACATGAAAACGAAAGATTCGTGGTATATATATATATGTAGGATATTTTTTAAAACTTTACCTGATAGATACGAACTGACTAATTAGAATCACGTACTTTTTAATTTAATATGAACTTTATTACCAAGATACTATAATTAGAATGTAAAAACTTGGAAACTATAACTATTTTCTAGAACTTTGATCTACTTAAGATATTTCTAGTTACTATTTGCTCTATAATATTCTTCTCGTGATTCTTGCAGGTCCACTCAGGATGATACACAATTCTCTTGAAGTTATTTGCTCACTTATTTTCGTCTCTCTTAAATTAAACTTCTTTTCTTTTCATAAATAATCATTCGTCGCAAAAGACAAATCACGTTCTCTTTGACTACCAATCGGCTTACCTCACACATACACACACAACATACACGACTAATTAATTCTAAAACCTTCTATCAATATACCTCACACACACACACACACACACACACATACACATGAGTTTGGAACATTTCATCTCTTCGTTTAACTAGCAATTCAATCGAAATATCTTATATACGCGCATACACACAACTAATTAGTCCTGGAACCCTCAAATCTATATATACATATATATTTTTTTCTTTTATTATATATATAAATATATATATATATGTATAAAAAAATATATATATATAAATATATATAATATATTTATATATTATATATATTTATACAATTAATTTATAAATATAATATGTATATATATAAATATGTATAAATATATATATATATATATATATATATATAATAATATATATATATTTTTTTTTATTATATACATATTATAATTATATATTATAATAAACGTATAATTAAATATAAATATATATAATTATAATCTATATATATATTTTTTTTATTATATATATATTACATATATATTATATAAATATATATTAGAAGAAATTTATATATTAATTAATATCTATATATATATATATTTTTATTATATATATATTATAATTATATATTATAATATATATATAATTAAATATAATTATATATAATTATAATCTATATATATATTTTTTTTATTATATATATATTATATATATATTATATAAATATATATTATAAGAAATCTACATTTTAATTAATATCTATATATATATATATATATATATATATTTTTTTTTTTTATTATATACATATTATAATATATAATTATAATATATATAATTAAATATAATAAAATATAATTAAATTTAATTATATATAATTATAATCTATATATATATTTTTTATTATATATATATTATATAAATATATATTATAAGAAATCTACATATTAATTAATATCTATATATATTTTTTTTTATTATATACATATTATAATATATAATTATAATATATATATAATTAAATATAATAAAATATAATTAAATTTAATTATAATTATAATCTATATATATATTTTTTTTTATTATATATATATTATATATATATTATATATATATTATATAAATATATATTATAAGAAATTTACATATTAATTAATATCAATAATTTATATTTATTACATAAATAATATTATATATATATATATATATGTATATATACAATTAACTTTTTTCTATTCTTTCCTTTTTTCCATTTTAGGTAGGTTACATAAAAACAAAGGACTCATGGTACATGATCGAACCAATCGAAGGACACGATTTCACGAAGGAAATTGAACATCCTCATGTAGTTTATAAAAAGGATCCGAAGGATATTAAAACCAATGAGATTTCGTCGTGTATAAATTTCGAAGATTTTAACAGGACTATTAACAAACGTGAATACAATGAATTCATTAAGAAGCGCGCCTTGAATAACAATAATAAACAACATGATGGTCATCCTATGAGATATACTGTAGAATTGTTAGTCGTTTTGGACATTACACTTTTACAACATCAAAAATTTGACGTGGAAAATTACGTATTGACCATGTTCAATATAGTAAGAATATATAATAAAAATGAAATCATTTCTATACTTTATCCACCATTTTTATTTTTTTTTATTCTTTTTTATTTTAATACGATACAAATATCTTGTTTTAGGCTGCCAGTCTGTTTCACGATATAAGCTTAGGATTCGATATGGATTTGGCTATAGTTAGAATCATACGACTCGAAGTAGAAGAAAACGAGGTATTTTTTCGATTTTCTTCTATTTTTTTTTTTTAAAGGGAGGAGGAGTTAGCAACGAGGACCTAGCATAGAAACTCATATCTAGTGATCTCGGAAAAAATAAATGATCGTCAAAGTTCGAAATTTTTTTATTTTAATTTCTGTGGTTTTTTTTTTCTCAAATAGGATTTCCAGGAATGAAACGAATTTTACTCTTTTCTTCTTTTTGTTTTTACTTTTTTTTTTTTTTTTTTTTTAATCGAAGTTACACTCATCGAGAGTCTCAAATAAAAAAAAAAAAAAATACAATAGAATCGTTCAAAAATAGCGGAAAAAAAACAAAAAATAGAATATGGCCGCCAGCAGATGGTATATCTTTTTTTTTGTTCTCTTTTATTTTTTGAAACGTTCAACGGTGAAATAAAAGAATGAAACCGAAATTTTTGTAAAAATAAATGATGTATTGAAAAATGAAGAAGAAACAAATGAAAAACGTAAGATCGTCAAAATAATCTTTAAATGCTTACGGAATATATTTTCATTAATTTTGAAAACTATCTGAAAAAAAAAGTGTTTTCAGAGAAATGTGTTCAAATATGATAATACTGTTGATTGGTGAAAAATTTTTTTCTTTTTTTCTTTTTCTTCTTCTTCTTCTCAGATACGATTAGCGAGAATGAAACGAATTTGTTTTTTTTTCCCAGTTGTTTTTTTTCTTTTTTCTTTTTTTATCGAAAGTACACGTATCGAAAATGAAAAAAAAAAGGAATCGTCCAGTTATATCGAAAAATACAGAAAAACAAAAAAATATACGCTTGACGACAGTCGGTGAATTCTTATTGTTTTTTCTTTTTTTATTTTTTTTTTTTTTTAAGCGAATTAACACCAAAGACGGTATATGTTTGATTTTTCTAGTCGATTTTTATTGTTTTTCTTTCTTTTATAAAAAATGCTAATGAATTGAAATTTAAACATGGCAAATCCATAAAAAGCATCGTCATTTTTACGCAATTATTGAGCAATGAAGATCTATTGAAAAATAAAAAAGGAAGAAAAAAATTACAAATAAAAAAGCTAAGACCTCTCGTCAAACGATCTCTATGAAAAGATTTCTAAATGTTCATTGAGTATATTTTTTGCAAAAATTAAAAATGATCACAAAAAAAAAATGTTTCGATAAAAACGCGTTTAAAGTTCCAATTAAATTTGTACTATCGTTTGGCAAAAAATTTTTCGACTTTATTACTAGCGATCAATTCTAAGATTCATAAATATATATATACGTAACACCGTCAACAAAAATTGCATGGGGATTCATGGGATTCATTGAAGTAGAAAAGGATTTTGTTGACGTACATATGCTAGGATATTTTCTGTTCGCGTGTCGCGTCCGTGAATCCTTCGAATTTCGAAGCGAATCGATGGTCTCCTCGTACTTGGTGCTCTTACTATGTGACGCTATTTCAAGCAATATCCGATATTCAATGAGTGCATCACACGACAAATATGCACTGACACCTACCATCTTTAAAAGTGCATGTGACGATATTTTCAGCAATTTTTCAACATCTAAAAGGACCGAACTTTATGAACTTTTCGTATCGATCTTTTTTATCGCGTATTTTTACGAACGTTAATGGAGATTTTTAAATGTGCTCTTTCTCGGTCAATTTAACAATGAACACATTTTAATCCAAAATATTACTTTAAATAATTTTGTATGTGCCCAAAATGTTAGGTTAGCGAAATTTGTATAATCGAGACGCATTTTTTTTTTTTTTTTTTTTTTTTTTTAATGAAATCTTTTATAAGGATATATATAAAGGATATTCAAAAGGTATGGGATCAAACTTATACTATGTATTACTGAAATCAAATGGATAAAAGAAAGGTCATATAAACTTAGGTCCAAAAATGCTTTATTGAAAAGATAATTACAATTTATTTTCTTTTTTTTTAACCTTTAAAGATATTTACGATTTTAGTATCAATTAGTGATCACCGAATTCTTTCTTTTCTTTTTTCTCTAGACTTTTATTTATGAGGTATTTATGGGACAAAAAAGTTGGTTTATAAAAATACGATAGAAACGGAAGATGAACTTTGAAAATATATTCAAAATATATTTACTATTATTTCAAATACTATTGAAATATTAGAAAGAGTACGACGATTACTAATTTGACGAATGAAAGTGTGCATTCTTCCGGTCGGAGAAATTTTCAAACATTTCTTATAATTATTAAAATAAATTATAAATATCTTTAAAAGCATATATCTTTTCAATAAAATATTTTCTGACATAAGTTCATATGAATTTTTTTCATCTATTTAATCTCAACAATACGTAGTATAAGTTTGATCCTATATTTTTCGAACACTTTATATATATATGAGCCGTTTATTTTGAAAGTGGCCTAACTCCATTTATCGTCAAATATTTAAGGGATTGCGTTTCAATGAATTTAAAAATATACGTATAGGATACTAATGAGTTATACTACTTAAGTGTATCTAAGGATGTTAAATTTATAGTTCCTATTAAAATAGTGGCAATTATTAAGTGAATAATATGCGTTTTCTTATCAAGAATGGAGTTAGGCCACTTTCAAAATTAACAATCAGATTCATTATAAAATTTGAAGGTGCCCAAGTCCATTCAACATAATTTAAGATGCTTCGAATTGAAAAAAAAAACAATACTCAATTTATTTGACATATCTTTAAAACATTTCGAAAACATAATTTATGCGATTCAAAAGATTTTTTAACTACATAACGTACAAAATTACAAACATAAATTTATTACAAAACAATTTACTACTCATCTAGATTTTGTGTGTGTGAAAGGGATTTAAAGAAATCATGATGTTCCGGTGATATATATCGTAATAGGTCAATTATGTCTTTGAATTTTGCTATTGTAATTTGTCTGATATTTTTATACAGTTGGGTCAATACAATATTTTCGAACTTTCTTGGTCTACCCCGACGTGATAATAAATTCAAGACTTTAAAATTTTCATTTTCATTCATTGATTTAAGTATAAATGGAGTTAGTTTTTCACTTTCAAAGTAAACGGTTAAATTATTGAACTAACTCTGAAAACTTATGTGTCAAGAATTATCGTATTTGCTCGGAATATAAGCAACCTGAAATGCTTTACTGATAAATAAGATAAAATTGTACATGTAATTATAACAACCGGAAAAAAATTGACAAATGGAGTTAGGCCACTTTCAAAATAAACAGCTCATATATATATTAAGTTGGAAACTATGAAACGGGCGTTGAATGAAAATAAATGACTAAACAAAAACGCCCGTTTCATAGTTTCCAACCTAATATATTTTTTTTAAGCAATAGAAAGAAAGAAAAAAAAAAAAAGAAAAAAAAAGAAAGAAAGAAAAAGAAATTTCTAAGTGCATGTAATTCAGGACCTAACCGAACTTCCTCCCCTCTTTGAGATCTCACACATCTCGTTGTGTGAAGATAGTCGAAAATGAGAATTAAGATGTTTATTTCTCCAGCGAAATCGTTCGAATAACGATTGAACACCGTAACAGATGAATTTGGGGATCACCAAGAATTTAGAAACAACATTGAAACGATTTCAAGAATGGCAAAGATATATGAATCCTGGCGATGACGATCATCCGAATCATCATGATCTGGCGATATTACTTACGAGGTTACATATATATCATATATCATGTGGTTAAAATACAAAAGGATTGATCACTATGTTTATACGTGTGAATGAAAGTCTTTTCATGGTTGATAATATTCGAACAGGATGAATTTCTGCGTGACACAGGAGCTTTGTGGATTCACGGGTGTATCTACTGTCGCTAGCACGTGTGATCCTTTGAAGGGAGCCATTATTGTCAAGGACAGTGGCCTTACTACGGGATTTCATATAGCTCATCATATAGGACACACGTGAGTCTACATCAAAATTAATTCCGACGGATTTTTAATTTGTTTATCGTACAATCTGCTTCCTTTATTTATCTTCTTTTCCTTTCTTTCTTTTTTTCTTTTTTTATCTTTTTCATTCTCTTCATCGACCGATGAAAAACTGATTGATTTTAAAAAGCTATAGTATTGATAAAAAAAAAAATAAAAAATAGAAAAAAAAAAGAACTATAAGTACGTAAAATACAACAGGAACATTATTTTCACAATTAAAAATCATTACTAATGATATATTATAATTATCAATGTCATATATACAGTCGTAATATACAGTGAATAAAGAAATTGAATTTTTTTTTTTTTTAAACGGACGAATAATTTTAATAATTTTATTCGAATAATACTTAGATTTTAAATGACTGAGAGAGAGAGAGAGAGAGAGAGAGAGAGAGAAAGAGGGAGAAAGAGAGAATGATAAAAAATTGTTTGAATGCGTTCGACATGTCAATAAAAAAAAGAAAATCATTGGCTGAGAAGCAGCTTGATTTTTTCTCTTTTTCGTTACTTTCTTTCTCTTTTGTTTTCTTTGTCTCATTCATTCTCTCTGTGTTTCTCTCTCTCTCTCCCTCTCCCTCTCACTTGCTTCGTCATCAGACTCGGTATGTCACATGACGTCGGAAGGGAGAACGGATGTACTGGGATAGTTCATCATCACGATGGATTCGTGGAAACGTCGGTTATGTACCCTGGAAGTGCATACGTGACGAAAAAGTGGTCCAACTGTTCCCGGAATTATTTACAACATTACATCGAGTTAGTTTTTCCTTCTTTAGTTTTACCCACACATACACACACACACACACACACACATACACATATTGTTAAGCATATCTTCTCACATATATTAATTCTTTATTTATTTTCTATTATTTTTATCATTCGTTATATCGATTATATTAATTTACATTCATATTGTATATATATATATATATATATATATATATATATATATATATTTACATCGAGTTAGTTAAAAATTTCTTTTCGTAAATATTATTTCTAGATTTATTTTCTATTATTTTCATTATTCGTTATATCGATTATGTTAATTAATTTAATTTTCATGTTTAATTCATTAATTAATTTTCATGTATATTGTGATTATCTATTTCATTTATACACGTATAGATATGTTATTTCTTTAATTTAAATTATTATTATTTTTCTTTTTTCTTTCTTTTTTTCGTTTTTTCTTTTTCATTTTTCTGTGTATTATTCGTTCGTAA
>NC_140829.1:1562500-1577500 GCF_050613455.1 Vespa mandarinia | reverse complement strand
ATAGAACTGTAATTGGATAATGTTTCTTTCTATTATTTGAAATGAAAAAAAAACGCTGACGAATTTTTAATTCATTCGACATATTTTCTTTTTTTATAAACAAACGAACAAACTAACAAATAAACAAACAAACAAAAAAAAATATATATGAACCGTTTATTTTGAAAGTGGCCTAACTCCATTTATCTTCAAATCGAGATATTTAAAGGTTTGCATTTCAATGAATTTAAAAATATACGTATAGGATACTAATGAGTTATACTACTTAAGTGTATCTAAGGATGTTAAAATTATAGTTCCTATTAAAATAGTGGCAATTATTAAGTGAATAATATGCGTTTTCTTATCAAGAATGGAGTTAGGCCACTTTCAAAATTAACAATCAGATTCATTATAAAATTTGAAGGTGCCCAAGTCCATTCAACATAATTTAAGATGCTTCGAATTGAAAAAAAAAACAATACTCAATTTATTTGACATATCTTTAAAACACTTCGAAAACATAATTTATGCGATTCAAAAGATTTTTTAACTACATAACGTACAAAATTACAAACATAAATTTATTACAAAACAATTTACTACTCATCTAGATTTTGTGTGTGTGAAAGAGATTTAAAGAAATCATGATGTTCCGGTGATATATATCGTAATAGGTCAATTATGTCTTTGAATTTTGCTATTGTAATTTGTCTGATATTTTTATACAGTTGTGTCAATACAATATTTTCGAACTTTCTTGGTCTACCCCGACGTGATAATAAATTCAAGACTTTAAAATTTTCATTTTCATTCGTTGATTTAAGTATAAATGGAGTTAGCCCACTTTCAAAGTAAACGGTTAAATTATTGAACTAACTCTGAAAACTTATGTGTCAAGAATTATCGTATTTGCTCGGAATATAAACAACCTGAAATGCTTTACTGATAAATAAGATAAAGTTGTACATGTAATTATAACAACTGGAAAAAAATTGACAAATGGAGTTAGGCAACTTTCAAAATAAACTCTCATATATATATATGTGAAAAAAAAAGTGATCAATTTTGATATTGCAGTGGTGTTATAACATGAAGTGCGTCATGATAGGTGAACGATTAGGAGCGATCGATGGTGGTTGGAGTAGTTGGTCATCTTGGAGTCGATGTTCTCGTAGTTGTGGATCCGGAGTGGCCTTTGCAATGAGAAGATGCGATCATCCAAGCCCAACCAATAGCGGTACTTATTGTCCCGGTATAAGAAAACGTTACAAAATTTGTGCCACCAATGTGAGTTCATTTTTAATTGTGCGATCTATCAGAAATTTTCTTTTCAATTATTCTTTTTATTTTTGTTTATTTTTCAATACTTATCATTCGTTTCAATTAGCCTTGCGAAATTGATGCACCATCGTTCAGAGACGTTCAATGCAATGAATTCAACGATTGGGTCTTTCCAGAGGATGGAAAAATTCATCGATGGATAGCTTATAATTTGCCGGAAAGTATGTTTCAAATTTGTCTTTTGTCATTAATTGAATTTATTAATTTTTTTTTTTTTGTAAACTACTTTACATTCATAAATAACATGTATATCATTTTATAACGGGTGTGACGTTTTAAACGACACGATATCTAATATATTCGATTGTAGTGTTATCCATAAACGAACGTTTACGAACAAATCCATTTCTTTACGAAGAAATAAATTTTTATGACAACGAATAAAATTATGTAGAATAAAAGTTATTTGATTTTGAAAGGTATGATATCTAATATAAATATATATCGATGTTATTTCGTAAAGGACACTGTTGTCTCATGATGACACGAAAGTAGTAACAATTTTTTTTCTTTTTCTTTTTTTTCTTTTTCGATCATAAAATCGCGATACCTTAAGCTTAACGAAAATTGTAAAAAATAAGAGTAAAAATCGAACTCGTGTCTATAATGTATCTATTCATTGATATTTTGATATATCGAATTATTAAAAAAAAAAAAAAAAAAAAAAAAAAAAAAATACAGAAACATCTAATTAATGGGCCAATTATAATATCACCATTAACGATATCACGACGAATTTGCGAATTAATGACCGATGTAAACAACATCATATTAAGTTAAGCTTAAAGTATTGTATTTCATTAAAAAAAAATAAATAAATAAATAAATAAATAAATAAAAAAGAAAAAGAAAAACATTGTTATGAATTCCAAATTTTGACATTGACAATATCGGCCCGCTGTTAAATAGATTCAACAAGTATTACGTTTTATTTCGCAAAATCTAATCCCATCTCATTCAACATCTCATTCCGTATCCACTTAAATCTAATTCCTAACGAATCTAATCTCTAATGAACTTTGTACGAAACGTTTGTTCATAAAAACCGATAACAATTAGTTATCAATTGAAATGGTACAACTGGTTATATTACGATAGACATATCAATCTTGTAAATTTTATTAATATGTAACATTGATTTAAAGATAGATTAATAGAAAATGATACGTTATAAGATTAAGAATTATCAGATTATTTATGAAGACTATTTTTATTTATTTTTTCTTTTGTTTTTTTCTTTTTTTATTTTATATTTATTTCTATTTTTATTTTACTTTTTATATTTATTTAAAGACTATTTTATTTTATATTCGATTAAAACTATAAAATTTCAGATGAATTATCGTCGTATAGATGAATTATTATTCTTGTTAATATAGGATATAGGATAAATCCAATTTGAAATTAACGATATCGAAAAAATCTTATTGCCTTCAATCGACATCAGATATTCGATTAAAAAGAATTTTTAAGAAATATGATAAAAATCTCAAATATATACAATTACAATAATAAAATTCGTCACGTTCGGTTACTTCATTGACTCAATAGAAATCTAAAGATGAGGCGTATAATAATAATAATAATAATAATAATAATAATAATAATAATAATAATAATAATAATAATAAAACCGTTCATCGTGTTTAATTATATCTCCGATTGCCCATTGGAATATAGTTTCTAGGTTGGGTTTAAATTGGCCTTTAGTAAGGAATTAAAGGAGCCCGCGATTCGTAGAATCACGAAATGCCGGGCATTTCTAACGGCTTAAAGAGATCGTTTTCCCTCTTTCTCTTACCCCTCTTTTTCCCCTCTTAGCCTCTCTCTCTCTCTCTCTCTCTCTTTCTCTCTCTCTCACTCACTCACTCACTCACTCTCTCTTTCTCTCGTTCTCTTTAATACAAAACGATTAAACTCGCAATTAGACTTGAAAGCTTCCGAAAATCCGTGCTCCCTATACTGCCTAAGCGATACGGGTTTGGTAACGTCATTAAGGCCAAAGGTCGTTGATGGTACTACATGCTACAGAGGTATCCGCGACATCTGCGTATCTGGCGTCTGCAGAGAGATACCATGCGATCTCGATATGGAATCCAACGCGGTCGAAGATGTTTGCGGCGTTTGTCGAGGTGACAGCACATCCTGCAAGATCAAGGAAGGAACGTTCGTAATCCAAGCCCAATCAAGTCCGTTAATTAGCCATTAATTACGTCTAATAACTCTCTCTCTATCTATCTATCTATCTATATCTATCTCTATTTCTATCTCTCTCTCTCTCTCTCTCTCTCTTATCCTATAGCTAATACAAATCTTTCGATAATGTCAGAACCGAGGAAGATAGTAGACGTACCCGCTGGCTCAAGAAACATACGAGTTGAACTAACTCATCCTACAAAGTCGAGAATTATAGTAGAAGCTAAGAGTTCTGGATCGACTTTAATCGATGGGTAAAAAAAAAATCCTATTAGAAAAAAATAAAGTTATTAGAGGAAATTAAATTGAAGGACATATAGTGTATGTGTGTGTGTGTGTGTGTGTGAGATCAAAAGGGAGAAAAAGTCAAAAAAAAAAAGAAGGATGTACTTAATTATGAGTTAACTTAAATAAAATTAATTTATAATAATAATAATAATAATAATAATAATAATAATAATAATAATAATAATAATAATAATAATAATAATAATAATGATGATGATGATGATGATGATGATGATGATGATGATGATAATAATTTATGATAAATAAAAATAACGTATCTAAGTGTTGTAAAGTGACACGAATTTTTTAAAAAATGAATCGAAAATATTTCATTCATTTCGAAAGTGATGTAAATCCATTTCTTCTACTTTTTATTTTATTTTATTTTTTTTTTTTTTTTTTTTTTTTTACTAATTTCGTGATATTTAATTATTTGCATTACAATCGATAGAAAAATATTGATAATTAACTAATAATATAATCATTTGATCTTTCTAGGAACTTCATTATATGTAATTCTTTTATCTAATGAATTTTTTTTTTTTAATAATTATTATCTTAAAAATATAATATTTTTGATTGATCAATGAATGAATTTATTTTGAAGTTTGATAATTATCAAATTTTGAAAATTTGTAATAATTACGTATTTATATTTAAATTTTAATTGAAACGTACACCCTTTTTATTCATAATTTTTAATAAATAAATATAAGTATAATTATTTCATCTTAATATTTTGTCTCGCAATAAATTTTAAATTACATTATTCTTTAATAAATCTATATATATATATATATATATATATATATATATGTTATTCATTTCGTGAAAATTATTCTGAAAGTTTTTTTTTGTAAATAATCATTATGTAGAAAAAAATAAACTCGTTATATCGTTATACTCTTCCAATTAAACGAGTATACATTATTTTTATACAGAAAATTATTGACATAACGTTTTTTAATTTTTACACGTTTTCTCAATTTAAACATTAAATCTAAAATTTGACAAATTCACGTACGTCTCTGTCGACACTTAGTATAAAATTTTATATAATTTTTTGTATTTTTTTTTTTTTTTTCAAAAATTATTTTCATCCAACACATTTAAACCTTAAATCTATATTTTCCATCCTTCTAAAATTTTAATGGCGACATAATTCTCAGATTTCATATCATTTTATTATCATTTCGTAAAAAAAGAAAAAAAAGAAATTAATTTTGTTATCGCTTATAGCATCATACAGTGATTGTTTATAATAATCTCAAGGAATGTATAAAAAAAAAAAAAAAGAGCATAAAAAAAAAATTCTCCCAAGTTTTTCAATAATAGAAAAATCGAATATCTTTTAACAGCTATTTCTATCAAAATCAATCGAAATGACTAGTCTTTAAAAAAAAAAAAAAAAATACATAATAATAGAATATTTTAATATAATTAATTTAAATATAGAATATTTAACGTTCACCCGTTATAGATCGAACGTGAGGATTTGATTTTTATTACTTTTTTTTTTTTTTTTTTTTTTTTTTTAATATAAAGCAAAAATATCGGATCGAACGTAAAAAGATATAATCGTAAATATGATTAATTGATATGTATATATATATATATATATATATCTTTTTTTTTCTTTCTTTTCTTTTCCTTTTCTTTTCTTCCCTGAAATTTCGGAATAATCGATCGTATAGAATTCTTTTTTTTTTTCTTTTTAGAAATAAATGACTCGATTGTTTCAGAAATCACTTAGGAATGTACGAAGTGGCAGGCTCGAAGGCGTGGCTCGGTATGATAAGACCGAGACAGGGAGCTTTAAATGTGCCAGGACCCGTCACGGAAGACTTGGTTATATTGGTAAATATAATGAGAATGCAGTCGTCTAATTACTCGTAGCGCAGTACAGTGCCGTTCAGCGATATCGTATCTCTGACCAGTAAGAGAGAAGTGTTTCGTACATGAGAGTGTCACGCACACTTTAACACGTACATACGTAACACTAAAACGATTAGATTATACATACGATGAAGCGTAGGTAGTTACAATATTTATATTACCAGGAACGTAGAAATATCGCATTACGGATAACGTATTCTTAACAAGACTTATTCTTTAGTTCGAATCGTTTAGAACGATTAAATATTTTTATCGTACGAAGTACCCATTTAAAGTTTTCCTTTATCCTAAATTTATAACCTTATGGTATAACGTAAATACCGGTGTACTAAAACGTATTAACAGCATTCTTTAACCAAAGAAATATTATGAGGAGGTATTTGAGGGTATATAACATATTTATGAGAAAATACTTATCTCGATCTAACAACCGTAACGGATTATATTTTATCGGGAGAAGGAAATTTTTTTTCTTTTTTTTTATTTTTTTTTTTTCCAATTGGATGAAATTGTTGATTTCGATTTTTCTTTCCCTTTCCTTTTCCTTCTTTTCTTTTCTTATGGCTTTTTTTTTTTTTCTTTTTATTTTTTAAGA
This sequence comes from Vespa mandarinia, assembly GCF_050613455.1. Lineage (NCBI taxonomy): Eukaryota > Metazoa > Arthropoda > Insecta > Hymenoptera > Vespidae > Vespa > Vespa mandarinia. The sequence goes on along the minus strand of NC_140829.1, from coordinate 1,571,202 downwards.
TAAATCTTCAAATCTCTAAGTGACATATTATATAATTGAAATATGAGTCAATTCTTAAATTGGTATCACATTAAATATGATACTATGAATTTAAGGTACACCCGGTGGAAAATGTAACCTTGAAATACTCGTTGGGATTGAAACAAGATAAACCACGGAGGGGAAGATTCTCATGGGGTTTTGTTGACTGGGAACCATGTACAGCTGTTTGCGGACCCGGCGAACAGGTCTCGAAGGCACGTTGTATAGAGGAAATCGGTGGTATGGTCGACGAGAATAATTGCAAAAATCTAACAAAACCGGATGTGAAAGTTAGACCGTGCGATCAAGCACCCTGTTTACCCAGGTCATTTTTAATTATCTCTTATTTAATGAAATTAATTAATTATATCATATATTTCATTCGAAAAGGCGTTCAATTTTTTTCCGCCCTCTTTTCTTTTTCTTTTACGCGCGAAAAAAATATGTCCGTTCATTTATCTGTTAAAATTTTTCGTAGAACGAAATTGAACTTTTTTGAAACGAGGAAACTTTTTCCTTCCTTTTTTCCTTTTTTTTTCCTTTTTTTTTTTTTTTCTTTTTCCTTCGAACGATCAATCCAATTTGATTATTATCAAACAGATGGATGTTAGGCGATTGGCAAGGTTGCGAGAATTGCACGGCAACGTGTAAAAAGATACGAGCAGTGAAATGCATACGTCCAATTGGTCATGGTGAACAGGACGTCGATATTATACCGGATAACTATTGTCAAGGACCAAAACCAAAAGAGTCAATGTTATGTTCCTCCGAAATAAATCAAATCGATCGTATCATCGAGGATATCTCAATTGATGAGGATAAATCGTTAATTAACAATGAGACTACGGTTAACCTTGATGACATTAATAAAGGAGAACTCGTGATCGATAAGGAATATATTGATAATTTGACCCTTACCATTATAATCGAACGCGATGAAAATAATAATATTATTAATTTGCCGAAGGATCTTACCTTGAAAACGTCAGAAAACGATACGGAATTGGTATTGGTCGGAATGGATGCTGTTAAATATATACGAACAATACAGGAGGAAAAAATGAAAACGACTTTTTCATTTTTCTAATACAATATTAATAAAATTAATTAATAATCGATCGTCTATGATCGTAATAAAAATATATTGAAAGAAGAATTAAATAAATTACGTATAAACGAAAATTATTTATTTATCATCATTCATTGATAAGGAAGAAATTTGAATCCTCGGATATGTACAGTTTTGATCGAACAAATTTAAATATGTCGAAATAAAGATTATGATTGAATTAATAACGTAGTCATTATTTTCGACAAAAAAGAAATAAAAGTTTTCATATTAACGTTATTAACATCGTCATCGTTAAAATATATCTAATGATTGAGTTCGTTTAAAAAAAAAATAAAAAAAAAAAAAAAAGAACAATATATTCTCTTTCAAAAAGATACATATGTATATTTCATTTCAATTCGTTTATTAAAATAATATTTTCTTCCAAGTTTGAATTTCCTATATCATTCGTTTCGTATCATCGAGTAAATAAATCCATACGTATATATGTATTTATGTATATATATATATATATATATATATATATATATGTATGTATATAAGTATGTATATATGTACATGTGTATGTATCGCCTTCCTTTCGTTTCGTTCGAACACAAATAATTAATTAATTAATTTTCGACTGTTTATTTCTTGCTTCTTGTTTTTTTTTTGTTTGTTTTTTTTTCAAAAAAATAAATACAATCTTTCGACGTCATAGGTTTTACATTCCGCGTAGACGTTTACAATTACACGGTTATAATGATCATTTTATTGCTTTGTTAGTGTATTTGATTAGAACGATCATTAGATCTCTAGGACGATATTAATGTCAAATTTTTTCCTCAGGAGATTTTTCTTTTTTCTTTTTTTTTTCCACCTTTTTTTTTTTCTTGCGACTTCGACGAATGATCGATAATCTTGTCAAATCGATCGAGTCCAAGGATTCGAACTTGGTAAAATCTGCAGATGTTTTTATCGTTAATATTCCTATTTTTTTTTCTTTATTGTTCATTTTTTTATTTATTTATTTATTTATTTATTTATTTCTTTTTTTTTATTCTTTTTTTCTTTTTTTCTTCATTATAAATACAAAGTACACTAATTCTTGAAAAAAAACGAGATAAGAACGCACGATACACGTACGTAGTTAATCAGTGTCAATATTTTTTTTCATTTTTTTTGTTTACGTTCTTTTTTTGCAACGTATTAAATATCCAATTGATGTTTCGTCTTAAACGACAAACATTATTGTGCTTTAGATAAAAATGGCAATTTATTTCATTGAAAAGGATGTATCTTAAGCGATCCTATAATATCTTCCTTTAAATCGTTTCGATAATACGTTTCGCAAAGCTCTTATCGAAGATAATCTCCGAGTGTACAGTTTCGATTTTCTTTTTTTGGTATTATTATTATTATTATTTTTTGTTTTTTTTTTTGTTTTTTTTTTTTTTTTTCGAAAGAACCATCTAAATTATTCTGCGATGCTCTCAGAATAACCAGGACGTTTTAAAAACCATTCGTTCGATTTGTTTTCGGTACAAATGTAGTCCATTGTTAATCGCTTGTCGGTCTAAAACGTTGGACGATAACCTGAAGTAATCCTTTTCTCGTACAAAACACGCATTCAAAATGCGTTTACGATTTTTCATTAGTCTTTAAAACATTATAAAGTAATGAAGAGAAAAAGAAAGAAAGAAAGAAAGGAATAAATAAATAAATAAATAAATAAATAAATAAATAAATAAATAAATAGATAAATAAATAAATAAACTTCGAACGTGATATAATCACAAGTATTACGAAAGAAATATAATATATTATATTTTTAATGGACGGACAAACTCTAATATTATTTATATACAATTTAATAATCTATTATATGTAGATATATATATATATATATATATATATATATATTATATATATTATATTAGGTTGGAAACTATGAAATGGGCGTTTTTGTTTAATTATTTATTTTCATTCAACGCCCGTTTCATAGTTTCCAACCTAATATATAATATATATAATATCTATATATATAATATACTATATATAATATACTATAGTATACTATATATAATGTACTATAATAATAATTAATATATATATATATATATATCATATATAGTTTAATTTTGTACTTTAGACTATTATACTAATTTTCTTCACGAAACAAACTTTATATATTCTCCATATTGTTTTCTTTTACGATTAGTCACTAATATTCGAATAACATTGATAAATTTTTATCCTTATTTCGTGCTTTTTCACCTGACATTTCAATAATAAAGTGTTTTACACTACAAATTGAATTTTATGCAAATCGAAATCAATCATTTCTTCACGAATCAAATTCAATCTTTTGCAAATCAAAAATATTTTTTCTTTTTTTTTTCTTTTTTTTTTATTTTTTTTTATTTTTCTTAAGCTCATAATAAAAGATGTAATCAAATGTAAATTCGTTGTTAAAAAATTAAAAATTTTACATAGAAATTTTGCGATCTAAATTTTTCGAAATCATGCTTATCCGTTTTCAAATCAAATTCATCCTTTTATATATAAATATAAAATTTTTCATCGAGTTTATCGTATTTCATATTTTTGAAATAACACGTAGTGAACAAATATATTTAATAATTTTCTCGAATTTATAATTACAATCACACACAGCTTATCAAAATTAAATGCTGAACAATCGACGATGAGTATATTTTGTTTCAACCTCAAACCACATTTACAGTAAATTGTAAGAATTCCAGGAAAATTAAATATCGATATAATTGCACTTCGATTTCATTTTACTGTGAAATTTTATAATATTGATCATTTATATTATCAATTATAATTAATTAATTCACCTCGCTGTAAACATTGCAATCCATCAAAATTAAATACAGTTGTTGTTTAATTGTAATTAATATTGCAACAGGTTCTCTAATTGAGAAGTACTGTTATACAAATATAATAAAATTTTTAATTTATTAACAATTTACAATTGATTTTATTTTTATTATAAAAGCTTAAAAAAAAAAATTAGAAAAAATAAAAAAAAAACATTAAATTTGTAAAGAAGCTCAACTTTGCAAAAGATCGATTGTTATCCGATAGATTAGATATTAGCGTTTCATTCAGCATAGCTATGGCTTAGGAAAATAATTTAAATAATAACCTTAATTATTAACGTTAAAATTAATCTATATGATTATGTTAATCAAAAAGACGAAAAGAATTCTTTTATACGAAGATGTATATTTATTAAAATAATAAATATATATCTCGATTTATTTATTAAATTCGTTTATTAAAATAATGTTTACTTCTAAGTTCTAACGTTCATAGATACAGTTATAGGTATTAAATGACGACGAGCTTAATAATAGTAATAGAAAAAAAAAAAAAATAAATAGATAAAAAAAAAAAAAGAAAAAAAGAAAAAAAAACAGGCATCGAGAAAATAAAAATAAAGCTATAAAGTTAGATCGGATTTATTTTCTGATTTCTGTATCGCCAATTTCTCGTCGGACATATTGTTCTTCGGTTGTTTGTTATTAACGAGTTCCTCTATCAATCTAACGGCTTCCGCTCCTTTGTAAGTTTTCTTGTGTTTAGTATCGATACTCATTCCAACTAAATCACCGGCCTCTTGATAAGCTTTATCCGATAGATTAGATAATAATGATTCTTCGTTGTAGGGTGCATTCATCAATATTACATTTTCCTCAGGAATTGAATCTTTTATTATTGATCCTGGTTTTGGGGTAGTGAAATTTGTCTCAACAGTTGACAATTCACAGGTACGTTTTCTCTTATTCTCAATTTCTATCATTTTTTCTCTTAACTTTTCCTTCTCCTCTGCCTCTTCCTCCTCCTCCTCTTCAGAATTCATCACCCAATCTCGTAAAAATCGTCGGAAATCATTCGATTCGTTTTTATCGTTACTTTTACCAATGATCTTCGTCGAGGCACGAATATTTTCTAGATATCGTGCCAAACCAAGATCCACAAATCTATCGATCATCTTACGTCGATCATCGTCCGTTAAATTTTCATCCCTTTCGTCGTCCTCGATCAATTCGTTCCTTCCAGATTCTCGAGTTTTCTTATCGCACGTTTTCTTACACGGTCTCGTTCCTAGAAAAAGTACGACCAAATAGTTCCACGATTGATATATAATTGTAGGATATAGATATATAAGTAGGAAAATGAATTGCTTCGCTTTGAATTCGCCATTTTGCAAATCGAATTTGTTCATTTTGCGAAATGCATTTTTTTACGATTTTATTTTATTTTCTTCTTTTTTTTTTTTTTTTTTTTTTTTTCTTAAGTTTCGACTATGAATACATATAATAGTCAAATGTAAATCTATCGTTGAAGGAAATTCATAATTTTTATGATACATAAATATATCGACATATAAAAATATTTCTTTGAATAATAATGATTAAAAACTCATCGGACTAAACAAATTCATCGGAATATCTTTTTCAAAATATTTTTCTTTTGATAAGTTGAATTTTTTTCATATCATATCGACATCAAATTCAATATTTTTTTAAATGTGATTATATTTAAATATTATATTGTAAATGATTGTCAAAGTTTAATTATTATTAATTTTTTATTCGGAAAATACTGAAATCAAAATTCTAATTTTGATAATTGAAGAAATAATGACTTATGCACAATAAAAATAACTTGATACACGTATATTTAGAATATTTTTATATCATTAAGCTTTAAAAAAAAAAGATATCATTAAGGCTTATCGTTAAAGCTTAAATTGTCGATAATAATGAATATATAAAAAATCATCAGTAACATTGAATAAATTGAATTCGATTTGCGAAAGAATGAATTCGATTTGCGAAAGGATGAATTCGATTCGTGGAATGATAAGTGTTATTTGCAAATGGTTCAATTCAATTTGCAAAAAGTTGCATTTGAATTTGTAAAATCTGTAAAAGAAGAAAATATGTAATACGCAAAAGGAAGATAAACGATTTCTTAATTTACAATTATATTGAGATGAGAAAAATTCCGAGGAAAAAAAATTCCTATTTAACAAAAGGAATGCAAAAAGGACGAAAAACAAAAAAAAAAAGAAAAAAAAGAAAACAAATAACAGATCGAATATAACGACATGAAATGAAATCAAATACGATAGAAAAATAAAAAAGAAAAAAAAAAAAAGAAGAAGAAAAAAAAAAAAGAAATCAAAGTAATTTAATTTGATAGAGATTGAATTAAAAATTCAAGAAAAGGATATAGATAAATAGATTGATAGATAAAATGAAAGAAAGATGGAGACGGGAAAAGTTTGAAATCTCAAGAAAAAATCAACATTCGTATGGAGTTAAATTAAGTGAGAGGTTGGCATAACCGAGGTCAAGTATACACACGTATATGTATGTTAAATGCTAGAGACTCTGGTTGAACTTTCAAGTGACAGGCGAGAGACTCACCGAAAGTTCGCTTGGTTGGTAAATCTTGGAAAAAAAAAAAAAGTAAAAGAAAAGAAAACAAGAAAAAAATAAGAAAAAGATCTTTGAGAGCTCTTCCTTCTTACATGACAATGGTCAAGACCGAAGATTTTTTTTTTTCTCATTAATTATACTAACACGTACTTGTGTAAGGTGTATCTTTAATTTTTAAAGAAGAAATAAAATTATGATAATTAATAATTTTGCATGGATTTTTTCTTCATTATTTTTTAATAAATAAAACATTAATTACTAATGTTTAATTAATGTAAAATAAAAATTTATTTATCCCAATTTTTTCAGAATTATATAAAAAAAAAGAAAATTAAAAAGAATAAAAAAAGAATCTTCTTCGAGAGCTTTTCCTTTTTTACGTGACAATCAAGATTGAAGAATTTTATGTTCATTAATTATACTAATACGTACTTATAAAAGTGTACCTTTAATTTTGAAAGAAGAAATAAAATATGATAATTAAAAATTTTTTTATACAATCTTTCTCTTCTTTATTTTTTAAGAAATAAAAAATAATTAATAATTATTAAAACAAAAATTATAAAATTATAAAATTATAAAATTATAAAATTATAAAATTATAAAATAAAACGAAACGATATTTATTTCAATTTTTTTAGAATTTATTCTTCTATAAAGATATTAATTGGGGTTATATAAAAGGAAAAAAAAAAAAAAGAAAAATATTACTGATATTATCAATAGAAGAAATAAAATATACGATATATATATATATATATATATATATATATATATATATATATATATATATATATATTGTAAATTCTTTATCATATAATTTTTTTTCGTTAATTTTTTTACAAATATATTATAATTATACGATGATTAAATAAAACAAAACAAAAATTTCCTTAGTCTAATTTTCTATTATATATTATATATATATATATAAGAAAAAGAATAATAATAATAAAAAAAAAAAAAAAAATAAAGAGAAGTAAAAGACATTTTCATAAATTTCTTGTTAAGAAGAAAATTAATGCATACGAATGAGATTTTTCTTTACCAACGCATTCCTCTGTTTGTCGTGGCACGCGACCCTTACAGGCATCGAAATTTGCTTGAATGGCTTCCTCGTCTGGTTGACCACTCATTCTCACGCATTGAATTTTACGATGCCTGGTGCCTTTGTTACCGTCGCACGCGCTACATTTGCTCCACTGGCTTACTCTCCACCTAAAGGTGATATATCGTTTGATATATTCGATATGTTCGAAGTGTGTCAAATCAAAAGGAAAAAAAAAAAAAAAAAAGAAGAAAAAATATTTACTATCAAAATCAATATGAGATTTTAAAATAAGAAAAAGTATAAAAATCGAAACAATTTTACTTAATGATTTTATTTAAACCTTCCTCTATAACCTTTCTAGTTTTTTTTTTTTTCTTTTTGGGCTCATAATGAGAAAAAAAAGCATATATCAAACAAAAATTATTCGTTTTTCTTTTCTCTCTCTCTCTCTCTCTCTCTCTCTCTCTCTCTCTTTCTCTTTACATAGAGTATATAGCCATTATGTAAAAGCTTTTTAATAAGAAAAATTTTTTTGTATGGAAAAAAAACAAGAAACAAATTTTATCTTGACATTATCTTATATTAGATAAAACAAAAAAATAAATGCAATAAAAATGTCATAATAATTTTTTCTTAAAATCAAATAACTTCTATTTAAACGATCTTTCTAAAGAAAAATTTCGTGTTTTGGCTTGAGATAAAATTTTTTTTTTAATTTTTGAATACCCGGTATAATATATTATTACACTGTACTATTATACCATATTAAGTTATAATTTAAACTTGAGAAAAAAAAACCAAAAAAGAAATAATATTAAGAACATATACGTACTAACAAATAATTTTTGTATAACGATAAAATGAAATAAAATATAGAAAATACAAATATCTATATATTTAATATATACTTAAAATATATAATGTGACTTCAAAAGTCACATATATACTTATGTATATAAATATATATATTATATTGATATATATATACATATATATATATATATAATATATTAATACTATTATAATATTATTAATACTATTTATATATAAATACTATTTAAGTATGTATGTGACTTGAATATATATATATATATACATT
>NC_140829.1:1552500-1557500 GCF_050613455.1 Vespa mandarinia | reverse complement strand
AGAACGTAAGAGAAGGTCGATTGGCATCGAGGAAAAAGTAGAACTATTTCCTTCATTTTCCCGCGCTTGTTTTCACAGAATGTGTGCGTGAGAGAAAGAGAGAGAGAGAGAGAGAGAGAGAGAGAGAGAGAGAGAGAGAGAAAATCGAGCTCGTCGGAACAAATGCGTAAAGGTCTTAGAGCAATTTACCGTAGTGTTGCAAGTGCTGAATCTCTTCCTCTCGCCGATGCAATATCTACCGCCATTTGCTGGCACTGGCTTGTCGCATTCCCTTTCAGAATATTTAACGCCACCACCGCAAGTCCTGGTACAAGAACTCATAGGACCCCATGCTCCCCATCCACCGTTCACTGCTGCAGGACGGGAACCCATATCCACGCATTTCTTGTGAACACACCACTGAAAATGTAAATGTAAAACTACATTTTTTTTATTCAATCATCCAAATTTTCTTTTTCCTTTACTTCTCGTATCTTTTACTTATTATGTATATTCACTATTGCACTATACTTTTCTAATGTTTTCCTCGATGTTTTTCGTGATTTTGTTTTTCTTTTTTTTTCATTTTCTTTTTTTTTTTTTTTTTTTTTCTTTTTCTTTTTTTAATTTTATAACAAAACGACAGAAACATTTATGAAGGATAATTTCCTCGTCATATTAATTCACATTATTTGACATGAACCTCATTGGAATTTACAGTTCTATTTTACTTGATCAATATTTTTGTTAATTACAATAAATTAAACGTCAGTGTTACGTCACTTATATATTATCTACCGATGTTTCATTATATACATATAAGTATAATAAATAGTGATCATTTATTTGAAATAATTATTTAAAAAAAAATGTTAAAGAATATTGATCGAATAACAGATTAGAGCACAATTCATGACTTATTGACGTATTATTTAAGAAATTGATATTTCTATAAATATTTCTATATTAATTTCAATATTTAGAATGCAATACGAACGAATATACGAACGAGTATTGAATATTGACAAATGTAACGATAATTAAAAAGAAAAAATATAAAAATGAAAATAACCATAAAAACCTATTATTGATCGTATGCGTATAAAAAATTAGAATAAATTACATTGTAAAAAATATTGATCGAACGAATTAACAATTTAGATTATAATTAATAAATCATAGAAACGTATTATCTAACAAATTGAACTTCGTATGAATAATTTTAACTTAAGTATATAAAATTAAATTTAAACTTCGAATATTCGTATTGTATTTTCTTATTGATAAGAAAATTAAATAATACATTTAAATATAAAAAGAAAAATATTCGTGAACTATCGTTAATCGTATATGAAAAATATAATCGTATATGAAAAATTGAAATAAATTATAATGTACCTTGTTCTCGCCGCACTTCGTTCCGTCGGCTTTCGGAGTACCAAGGGAATAACAACTTGAGTTGGTCAAACACCAAAGAGCGGAACAATCGCTGAACTGGAATATAGTTATGTAAGCAAATTGACAAACCAAGAATAATCGAATCAGTTTTAAAGGAAGTTGAAACACAACGAGATTGTTATACGTCTATGCGGCAAGACGTTCCAAGTGAAACATAGAGATAGATATAGAGAGCTAGAAAGACAGAGAGAGAGAGAGAGAGAGAGAGAGAGAAAGAGACAAGACAAAGTTTCAGGTAATTTCAAAATTACCTGACGTTTGTATAACGTTATGGAGGAAATTTCAAAGTTAGTGATATCGCGCAATCACTGACGTTGACGAACACATGACAAAAAAAAAAAAGAAAAAAAAAGAAAAAAAAAAAATTACCCTTCCATCGTAAAAAATTTTTCCGTTTGAGAGATTAAATTCAAAAAGAAATTACGAATGTCTATTTCGACGAATCGAAAAGAGAAGGAAAGAAGAAGAAGAAGAAAAAAAAAAAGAAAACCCCCCACAGTAAATATTTCTTTCGTTGATCAAAGTGAAAAATAATTTCGTAAAACGTTGACGTAATTTAAATAGATAAAAATAAAATAAAACGGAACAAAAAAAAGAAATGGGAACGTTACCTTACTAGATTGGCAAGTCTTAGATCCAGGAAATTCCATCTGACATTGAAACTCAGAACCGTACATGGCGCCGGGTAACATGTTAGGATAAGAATATTTTGCTCCAGGACTTCTTGGATCGTCGTTCAAACAATCTGCAAGGCCGCTCCTTATTACGTAACATTAATTTTTTTTTTGTTCCTTTTTGTTCTTTTTTTTTTTTTCTTTTTTTCTTTTTTTAATCCTCAAAGCGTTCAGTTCGAAATATGTCCTTTGTGAAAGTATCGATTATAATAAAAGGATGATCGACTTACTCCAAATACGATGTTATAAATCTTCTACTACAGGTCGACCATCTGATTGTAAAGATAAAGACAACGGGTGACATAATAAAGAAACTTCCATCTTTGTCTTCCTTCTTACAGCCACTTATTTCCTCGGTGTCGTGAGAACAACCCATTCTAAAAGAAGAAGAAGAAAAAAAAAAAAAAAAAAGGTAAATATATGTGTATTTATAAAAGGATATTCCAAAAGATATGGGAACATACTTATATTACGTATTATTGATGTGAAATTAATGAGAAAAAAAAGAAAGTTCATATAAATTTATACTTTATTGAAAAGATATTATTACTTTTCAAAATATTTTATGTGTTATAAGAAATGTTTGAAAATTCTTTACTCCTGCAAGAATACAAACTACGAAATTCGTCGAATTAATAATTGACAAAATCTTTCTAATAATTCAATTCTATTGAAAATAATAGTAAATGCATTTTGAATACATTCCTTATGTTCATATTCCATTTCTATCGTATTTTTATAAACCAATTTTCTTTCGTGTGAGTTCATAAATATTTAGAAGTCCCGAGGAAAAGAAAGAAAAAAAAAAAAAAAGAATTCGGAGCAATCGTCAATTCGACGAACAGGAAATAAATCGTAAATATCTTTAAAAGGTATATATCTTTTTAATGAAACATTTTTTAACTTAAATTTATATGAACTTTTTTCATCTATTTGACTGTCAATAATAGTACGTAGTATAAATTTGTTCCCATATCTTTCGAACACTCTGTATATATTTGTGTCTATTTGTGTCTAGATATTTGTTTGTGTGGAATGGAGAAGGAGGCGGGTGGAGGGGGGGGGGGGTTGGAGGGAAAATAACTAAGTATATGTATTTCTCTTTAGCTATCCATCGTAGAGATTGACGTACACGTGACCGACTTCATGTGCTATCACAACTCCAAGCAACAATCCGCTATCCTCGTTGATGCAAGCAGCTTTTGACGGATCACAGGCAGTCGCAACGAAAGCAAGACCCATCAAGTCGCAATTGGTCCCTTCCGAACAAATGTCATACCTCAAAGTTTGGATACAAGATAGAACGATAAAACGATAGAAAATATTATTTTGTACATTTATATATATATATAAAAAGAAAACGTATTATATCGGTATCATATAGTAGTATATCTGTATTACGTGAGTCACATAACGTATATAAGAAATCTAACAGCATTGTCATTGATTATTTATTTATTTATTTTTCTTTTTATTTTTTTTTTTTCTTTTTTCCTTTTTTTTCCTTGAAATCATTCGATTTGTACTCCGAACTGGTTTATATATTGAATTTCTACGTGACTTATTTGATATAGCTAACGTAATGAATATTGGATGATCTAGAGAATATATTCCGTTTTTACCTAGTCACGAGTACAGCAATGTCATAGTGATTAGGATGTTTGTGATCCTTCGGATTCACTTTCTCTGCCCATTTCGCAAAACTGTCCAGAGTATCCTCGGCCGCCGGACTTATTAGCAAGTCTATCTATCGTCGTCAAGCGATCGAAAAAGAGAAATTATTAAGAGATAGAAATATCAAAATCAAATCATTCTTTTTATTTTTTCTTCTTTCTTTTTGTAAAATTCATACAATACGATACGATTCGATTTGAATAAAGTAAAAAAAAGAAAAAAAAACGAAAGAAAAGCATCTATTTACTCGCAAAAAAGAATATAATATATATATATAAAATTTAGTATAATTCATATATATATATATATATATAAAATTAAATATAATGTATATATGAGCTATTTATTTTGAAAGTGGCCTAACTCCATTTATCTTCAAATCGAGATATTTAACGTTTGCGTTTCAATGGATTTAAAAATATACGTATAGGATACTAATGAGTTATACTACTTAAATGTATCTAAGCGTGTTAAATTTATAGTTACTATTAAAATAGTGGCGATTATTAAGTGAATAATGTGCGTTTTCTTATCAAGAATGGAGTTAGGCCACTTTCAAAATTAACAATCAGATTCATTATAAAATTTGAAGGTGCCCAAGTCCATTCAACATAATTTAAGATGCTTCGAATTGAAAAAAAAAACAATACTCAATTTATTTGACATATCTTTAAAACACTTCGAAAACATAATTTATGCGATTCAAAAGATTTTTTAACTACATAACGTACAAAATTACAAACATAAATTTATTACAAAACAATTTACTACTTATCTAGATTTTGTGTGTGTGAAAGGAATTTAAAGAAATCATGATGTTCCGATGATATATATCGTAATAGGTCAATTATGTCTTTGAATTTTGCTGTTGTAATTTGTCTGATATTTTTATACAGTGGTGTCAATACAATATTTTCGAACTTTCTTGGTCTAGCCCGATGTGATAATAAATTCAAGACTTTAAAATTTTCATTATCATTCGTTGATTTAAGTATAAATAGAGTTAGGCCACTTTCAAAATAAACGGTTAAATTATTGAACTAACTCTGAAAACTTATGTGTCAAGAATTATCGTATTTGCTCGGAATATAAGCAACCTGAAATGCTTTACTGATAAATAAGATAAAGTTGTACATGTAATTATAACAACCGGAAAAAATTGACAAATGGAGTTAGGCTACTTTCAAAATAAACGGCTCATATATATGTATATAT
>NC_140829.1:1537500-1547500 GCF_050613455.1 Vespa mandarinia | reverse complement strand
TACGATTGTTGAGTTTAAATGCGAAGTATGTATCCTATTACGATTACTATTGAAACGTAATATATAAAATATTCTGCGAATTAACGTTTCGATATGTTATCATTTATAAATATAAAAAAAATTCTTATGAAAATATAAAATTTTAAAATATCCTGAGAGATTTAATGTATTTTAAATTACAGGGAATATTGCTTTAAAGCAAGAACCGACGGATCGATCGATTTATATACCTCCTTGTTCTTATACCTACAGAACTTTCTCAAGCGCTTTATAGTTTATCGAGCGAAGTATTAAAATTGCAAAGGCAATTGTAACATGATGTGACTTTTTAATCATTTTCCCGTAGTTCCATGAGCTACTACTATAGTATATATACATATATATATATATATATATATATATATATTAATATCTTGATTACACGACAGATGAAATTAATCGTATGATAAAACGAATAAAAAGTCAATATTTTTTCTTTTTCTTTTTAAATAAATTTAAACGATCGATAAAAATTGTCAAATTTGTGCTTAGCGCTATAAATTCTCCATGAAAAATAACATTAATAATATTGAAAATGTATTGAATAAACAAAGCAAATAGCCTGAAATTAAAAAAAAAGAAGAATATTTATATATATATATATACAGGGTGATCGAAAATAAATGGCAATAGCTTTAAAAATTGTAACATCTTGAATTGTCGACGAATTTGAATTATTATTATTTTTTTACCCTTTATTTTTCGTTTCGTTTTTCTTTTTATTAACTAACAATGCAAATAAAAAAGAAAACTAAACTTTACGAGAGTTGATGAAAAAAGTTTGCGAGAACTTTAAAAAAAGAAACGTCTTGACGTTTGTATAAAAAACGTAAAAGGTAATCATTTTGAACGTATATTTTAAAACATAGCTTTTTCATTCATGTCATTAATTTGTTGAAAAAAAAAAATATATATATATATATATATAATTCAAATTTGTTGGTAATGAAGTTAAAAACTTTGAAATTATTTGTCAATTATTATTTTGTAATATCTTGTATATCATGCAATTGATATTAATTCCAAATAATAATTTAGTCGCGTTATCGTTTTTTTATCATTATCGTTCACTATCATAAATATGTATATTACACATATAGATATACATTTTTAATTATCATTTACATACCTACGTGATGATCTAAATAAAAATAAAAATGTTTATAATATTAAAATGTTTATGTTATGACATTAAAATTTTTTCTTTTTTATTTCTTTTTTTTTTTGGAATAAAAAAATCAAACGCGTTAAACTTACACGATAGAAAGAAAAATTTCAGATGGATGGTATCAAAAGCTAACAAAAAAAAAAAAAAAAAAAAAAATTAATAAAAAATAAAAAAAAAATAAAAAAAAATAATAAAAAAGGAAAGAAATAGTATAATAACATTGTATTATATGTACGAACCACACCATCGCAAAGGGATAATGCTGCCCTGGAATTGTCATGGCCTCTGACAATACCTCGATAATGGCATTGATGATCCGAGGCTCTCTTAAATCTCAAGGCCTCATTGAGATTACTGGCAACACCAATACCGGCCGATCGCGTTTCTACGACCATTTGCGGTGAAATGAATTCATGGTATGGTCTCAATTCCACGTGATGATCGATCCCGTTAAAGGGCAATACCAAGTGCAATACATAAGGATCCACCGATCTCTTGCTACGTTCGCCGATTTCACGACGATCATAAAAATTCGGTAGGTTGTACGTATTGAAACTACCATCCTCGTGTACTCGACGTGGTATTAAAATATCTGGATCGTGAACGTCCCTCGTATACCTGTTCATTCGATAATACTTTTTATTTATTTTTATTCCCTTTCAAAATTTATAACGTCGATCGAATTCGATCGTTAATTAAAATTCTAACAAATTCCAAGGAATGATTGAATATGAAGAAAAAAAAATTTAACTCAATGGATAACATTTTGTTTTGTTCGTTTGTTTCTAAATTGATTTTAATAATTCTTAAATTATGTATATGTCATCCATAAATTCAATAGATATTATCTATGATTCGGAATAGATGTAAATATAAGTATGAAAAAAAAAAAAAAAAAAAAAAATAAGAAAAATAAAAAAAATAAAATAATAAAAAATCGAACAAGAAAGATCGTCTAAATATCCTTATCGATGCATTCCAAGCGAATGTTGCTTGATGATAAAATAAAGTGATAAAAAAAAAAAAAAAAATAATGCCGAAAGAAAGAGAGAAAAAGAGAGAGAGATAGAGAAACAGGACCAGTACGCATTTGTCATGGAAATGCCAAATACACGTGTACGAAACATATAATAGGATAGATTATCGTTGAGTTCGTTCGAATAAGGACGAATGAAATGATGATACGAAATCTGTGTCGGTCGAAATCTTTTTTCTTCTCGTATGAAAAAAAAATAAATATATATATGTAAATATATATATATATATATATATATATATATATATATATATGGTGACTGGTAAATGAACACGCACTTACCTACCATGATACACGTTTCCCGATTTTCGATTGGGATCCTCCAAAAGAACGAATTCTGTCGCGAGCAAAAACGTCGCCAACGTCAAAATGTCCTTCATGATACGTCAATCCTTTGACAGACATCGAAAGTTTTCTCGATTTTAAACGAATAACGAGAAATAAACGAGTCGCGTTTGTTTTGTAATTTCGATTATAATAGAATTCGTTGCGAGGATAAAATGAATAAATAAATGAATGAGTTGTAAAAATTTAATATGACCAAACGACTTATTTTCATTTTCTTCAATTAATTTTCTCGATCAAATGAAACATAAAATTCATGAAAACCTTTAAAATGATTTTTATGATTTTATTTAATAAAATTTATTAAATTCGTGATATAAAGGAAAATATTCTAGTAATAATTGTTACGTCATTTCTTATATAATTGATAATTATTCATCATTATCTGAAAAGACCTTGTAAAGAAAAAAAAAAAAAAATAAATAAATAAATAAATAAATGAGTAACGAAGAATCAATATTTTCATTCTTTAGTAAATTTCCTGATTAAATCACTATAAAATTTATGATAATTTTGTGTATGACTTTAATTTTTTTACGTGATAAAATTTAACTTAATTCAATGAAAAAGAAATAAAGTTTATAATTATTTGATAGAAAATAAAGAAAATAAAGAAATGCATGCAAAGAAAAATAGAATGAATAAATAAATAAATAAATGAAATGAAAATATACTGTTATTTCGGCAAATAAATTTCCAATTAAAAAGAACAAAATTTATGACGAGCTTACGTGATTTTAATTTCTACGAAATAAAATTTATTTAATTAAAAAAAAAAAAAAAGAAAAAGAAAGAAAAAAGGTAGTAAAATTTGAATAATTTAATCCAAGATTAAAAAAACGTTTTACCAATAATTGTTTCTATGTCATTTCATATATACTTTCATATAAATAAATGATGTTTTTATTTAATGAAATTTTTCAATTAAGTCAACGTAAAATTTATGATAATTTTATGTGACATTAATTTTTTCGAAATAAAATTTATTTAATTGAAGAAAAAAAAAGAAGAAATAAAATTTTAATTATATTATCCAAGATAAAAAAAATGTGCTACAAACGTTGTTTCGATATTATTTCTTATATAATTCATAATCACTCATCATTTTCCGAGAAGTATGCAAAAATGAAAAAAAAAAAAATAAGTAAATAAATAAATCGATCGAGAGTAAGACGATAATTTCATTTCGTTAACTATATCGATTGAATGAGCATAAAATTCATAATCTTTTGTGATTTAAATTGTTTCGAAAAAAAATTTATTTGACTGAAAGAAAAAACAAAAAAAAGAAAAAAGAAAAAGAAAACAGAAGAAGTAGAATTTCAATTATTTAATCTAAGATAAGGAAAACATGCGACTTATATTATTTCAATGTCATTTCTTATATAATTCATAATTATTCATCATTTTCTGAA
Source organism: Vespa mandarinia (assembly GCF_050613455.1). Lineage (NCBI taxonomy): Eukaryota > Metazoa > Arthropoda > Insecta > Hymenoptera > Vespidae > Vespa > Vespa mandarinia. Next base: position 1,543,497 of record NC_140829.1, on the reverse strand, counting down.
AAAGATCATAAAAAGAAACAAATAGATAAACAATTAGCAAGTAAATATTTTTATTTCTTTAGCTCTCCAATTAAATGAACATTAAAATTTACGATAGCCTTGCGTGATATTAATTTTTTCGGAATAGAATTTATTTAATTAAAAAAAAAAAAAAAAAAAAAGTGGAATTTTAATGATTTGATCCAAGATAAGGAAAATGTGTTATTCGTAAATTGTTTCAATGTTATGTGATTAATAATTTATTCATCATGTCCTATATATATATATATATGAATAATTATTAATCCATTTTAGTAAAATTATTTTCATAAAGTCATATTTCAAAAAGTCCATCGAGATATTAAAATAATTATAAAGTCTCATTTCTTAATATTAAAATACGTTCTTACGGTTTCTTGGAAGTATCTAATAAAATTTATTAACCGGACGTGTAATCATCGTTGTTCATCTTATTAACTGACCAGTAAAGTGGCCAGTTAGTAGAGAATAAATTTGCTCCTCTATAATCGGTGGTCCTTTGCGCGGCATTATGTGAAAAACGCGAGCGGTACTGATAACGGTATTCTTTTACGTTCGATATTACAACGAGAGAGATATATTATAATGTAATTAAGTAATAAAGACCAAAAGAAGTTAAAAATATAAAAAAGAAAAAAAGAAAAACAAAAAAGAAAAACAAAACATAAAACTCCATGAAACAAGATAAAACGAAACGAAACAAAACAAGACAAAAAACGAGAAATAAGAAAAATTCGTTGATTTTCTTTATTAAAGAAAAAGAAATAAAGGAAAAAAAAAAAAAAAAAAAACTGTGCTGACATTTGGAATAAATATATTTTCGTACGCGTCGTGCGTTTTCGAGAAAATGAAATGAAACAAAAAAAAAAAAAAGGAAAAAAAATTGTTAAAAATTTCGCGCTTTTTTTCTCGCTGTTGTTGTTTCTTTTGAAACCTCACCATTATCGAGGAGGGAAAAAAAAACAAAAAAAAAAAAGGAGAAATAAATAATATCATTCGTAGTACGTGTCAATGAACAAAACGATAGTCACTATCGACACGATACGATATCATCGCGTCATCGATTTAACGACGATTCAATTTTTCACTTCGCCGACGAGCAAACTTCCGTTATTGGTTACAGTCCACGTACGCAGGACGGGCGAGCCTCCATAAAACACAAACGTTTTATCGCTCATCCCAGGTATCGAAGAACCGAAAATTTAAATATGTCACGTATCCAACCCCTGCCGATACCTAGGAAGAGAGAATGATTTTCAAAACTCCCCCGAGGTTATATCGTTGGGAATATCGTGAAACGTAAAATAAATTCATATATATTGGAAATCTGGCGCTAACACACAACGGACCGTGAAAACGTTTGTTGTGTTTTTTTTTCTTTCTCTCTCTCTCTCTCTCTCTCTCTCTCTCTCTCTCTCTCTGTCTCTCTCTCTCTTTCTTTCTTCCATTTTTTTACTATTTTTTTTTCCCTTTGTGAGCGCGCGCACGCGCGTGTATACTCGTGTGCACATTTGCATGTTTCGATGTATAAAGTAATAAATCAAATTCTCTTAGTAGAAACTTACGAAAAGTTCACCATTTGGATTATTACCATTAACATTATCGATGGATTCAATCGAACCATTTAATTTTACGCATGAATTGATTTAATGGCTATTGTTTGCGCCACATATACACACACACATATATATATATATATATATATATATATATATGTATATAAATCAAGGTACGATCGTTATGTATTCAAAACGTTTTAGATCGATTTATGACATATTTTCAATTTTCATCGATATATTCACAAACTGATGACTACCCTTTTAATATAAAAAAAAAAAAGAAAAAAAGAACCGAAGAAAATAAAAAATAAAAAAGCAATGTTAACGTAACAAAACCCAAATGATCCTCTTTAAGGGCTATTAATCAAAACAACGGACCAATGAGCTTAAGAGAACTCAAAATGAAAGTTGATTTCAATAACCCACGGCCATTTTGCGCTTTTTCGTTATATTCGTTCGGTTCGATTCGTACGTGATACGTAACGAATATAACGGGTGTAACAATGAAACGAAATAAATTTCTTTCAATGATAAATAGATACGGTATATTGATGAAACGATCTTATTAATGTCTGACAACGTCGAATAATTTTCTGAGATTCGAAATTAAGATGTACGATTAAAAACGTTTAATCGACGATATCGAGATTAAATTCAAATATAAAAAAATTATTCGACGAATGTCTGTTATGATTTTTTTCTTTTTTTTTTTTTTTTTTTTTTATTGTAACACCCGATATACAGGGCCTGATATTCTGACCGAAGATACACGAAATCGATCCAAATATGGACGCAATCAGGCATTGAATCGGGCCAGATAAGTCAATCGTAATTGACATTTTTGACGCTTCGAAAAAGTTCGAACAATCGCAGCCTTGTCCATTAATATCGAAATTCTCGATATATATAGAGAAAGAGAAAGAGAAAGGAACGGGGAGAGAGAGAGAGGGAGAGAGAGAGAGAGAGAGAGAGAACGTATTTTTTTCTTCATCTTTTTTTTTATAAGTAGGTTTTAAAGCATATGTACATATATATATATATATATATATATATATATATATGTGTATATATATATATATGTGTATGTGTGTGTGTGTACCAAAAATTCAATATATTGTGTGGTTCATTTAGAAAAATAATCTCATTTCTGTTTGACGTTAATTAAATTCATACGATCGTTGAAGAAATTATAAAAAGAAAAAAAGAACGTTTCTTCATCGTCCAATAATTTCAATCTCGTAGAATGAAAATTATTGATATCATTTTGTTAATTCGATTTGAATTATAAATCAATATTATTCGATATTTATGCCGTGCGATTTATAATATATTTTTGTTTTTAATGAATATCACGATTTGAAACATTTGATTTTAGTTAATACCTCGGTTCAAAACATTTATTCGGAATAAATACTAATTACAAGTTTTTTTATAATAAATACAACGATCCAATATATTTTTTTTTTTGGCTTATAATGAATATCGCGTTCAAGTACATTTGTTTTTAATTAATATCGCGGTCCAATATATATATATATATTCTTAATATATACTGTTACATTTGTTTGTAATAAATATCGTATCGCAATATATTTGTTTTTAATTAATACAACTTTATAATACATTTGTTTGTAATTAATATTAGTGCACAATATATTTAATTTTAATGAATACAGTGGCCCAATATATTTAAGCATTATATTTATAATGCTTATAATATAATATTTTTAAGAAATTGATAATTCCTCGTTGTATATTATTTTATAATATAATATAAAATTGATAATTATTTAAAATTAATAATTATAAAAAATTAATTTTATCATATAACTCGAATTAATTATTAATTATAAAAATTATAAAAAATTTATTTTTCATATGACTCGAATTAATTATTAATTATAAAAATTATAAAAAAAATTTATTTTATCACATGACTCGAATTAATCAGATTCAATTTATCAGGTATAATAATGTACGACTTTACGTTATTGTATATATATATATATATATATAGTCTTTTTTAAATTTAATTATTATCTACGATAATATTACGTAATTGAAAGAAACATTCTGACGAGAAATTTTTCTAAATCTCATCAAAATTTAAAACATTATTATAACTTTGATCTGAAATTTAACATATACGAGAAAATTTAACGAGGCATTAGAAAAAAAATTAAGGGTCATCGATAGGTCAAAAAACGCCGCTCTTTATAAAAATCCTCGATAATACGATCGTGTTATAAAACCAAAAAAAAAAAAAAAAAAAAAAAAAAAAACAAAAGAAAATAAAGAAAAGAAAAAGTAGTGAAAAAAGAAAAAAAGAAGCCCAATGACCTTTGGTTTGGTTAAAACGAATTGAAATTATTTTTCCCTCAGTTAATACTTTTGTCGAACGATACAACTTTTCCGTGTTCTCAGTGAAAGAAAATCGTTTCAGGAAGCGATAGCGAGGGAGGAGGGATGGAAGAAGCAATGGAAGGAGAAAAGGAGGGTAAGAGGGAGAAGGAAAGGAGTATCGAGGCCACTCTGGGTGGTCTTTTCACTAGCAACATTCATTCTCCTTGCTCCTAGACGAGGACAACCGGTCGTTGCTCGGAAAATAATTATTAAGCCCTCTTTCTCTCTCTCTCTCTCTCTCTCTCTCTCTCTCTCTCTCTCTCTCTCTCTCTATTCAAAAAGAGAAGCCTAAGAAGATGGTTAAATTGCTGAGATCGTTCGAAAGTACCGCGTCAAGAGGCTACAAGCCCTTTGCCAGCAAATCGATGATGAAAACCGGTGAAGGAAGTAGGAGAAAGACAGAAAAAGAGAAAGCGAGAGAGATAGAGATAGAGAGAGAGAGAGAGAGAGAGAGAGAGAGAAGAACATTTATAAAGAAAGACAGAGATAGAAGAAGGAGGAAAGGACATCGGCTAGATGGTGGCTTATAACTAACGACCAATTATCCGCTTTTACAAGCGTGGACGCGCCTATTAGCAATGTTAAACTGCTCGACGACAACCATTCGAGAGAAAGAGGGAGAGAGAGAGAGAGAGAGAGAGAACTTGGAGTATCGTCGCTTATGCTTGTCTCTGCTCGATGATATAGTAATACAAGGGATAACTACATAACCACTAATCCGACTCCTCGTTACAAGGCGTTCATAAATTCGATGCTTTGTTAAAACTTACAATCCGACTTGAATACAACTCGATTTTCGAATAATCTCTCTCGATGATTCTTGAATGACAACTTTTCTTTTTTTTCGATATTATCCAAATTTTCGCCCTTCTCGTCTGACATTATATATGCTATATATTATTTTCTATGTTTAAGTAATTTGTCGAGTTTTTAGGAAAAAAAAAAAAAAAAAAAAAATAAAAGGGTAAGAAATAATTCTTGCAAAATTTTGTCAAGTTATAAATTATAAATTTATAAATTATAAATTATAAACATATAAATTTTTTGTAAATACGTACAATATATTGTTTCTTTATTGTTGATTTTAATGCTTTTTTTTCTTTTTATTGTTGACTTTAATGACGGATAAAAATAATTATAAAGAATTAGCATATATATAAATAATTATTTATAGAAATATTATCTTATCTTTTCGTTCTAATGTTAATATAAAGTAATTCGATGACACATTTTTTTCGAAAGAACATATTTTGTCCTTTCGTTTAACACTTGTTATCTTTAAATTTATTTTTTCTTTGTTTAAATAAATTGTCGAATTTTTAAGAAGAACGAAATAATTCTTGTAGAATTTTATCACTCATAATTTATAAAATATTTTCTTCGTAAATACAATATAATATATTATTGTTTCTATGGAATAATATAAATTTAATAAATTTGTAGATTATAAAGGATGAAAGTAATTAAAAATGATTAATTAAAAATTAGAAAATAAATAATTATCTCTATAAATATTTATTTTCTTTTCGATAATACAAAACGATAACGTTAATAAAAAATAATTCAATGATTTGTCGAAATAAAAACTTTTTTCGTTCTTTTGTTCGACATTTGTCATATTTTCATCATTTAAATAACTTGTCGAATTTTCAAAAAGAAAAAACGAAATAAATCATAAAATTTTCACGTATAAGTTATAAAATACTTATTTCACAAATACGTACAATATATTCTTTCAATTGTAAATAATGTAAATAATATAAATTAATCAATTTGTGAAATATAAAGGATGAAAATAATTAAAACGAATCAATATAAGAATAAACAATTATCTCAATAAACATTTATTCTATTTTCGATCTAACATTAATACGATACGATGTATTAACATTAAATGATTAATGAAAATTTAATAAAAGATTCATGATTCAATGAATTGCATTAAATGTATCGTCTTCTAAAATATCGATCTTGATAATCTCTAAACTAAATAGAATTCGATCGTACGGAGAGAACA
>NC_140829.1:1517500-1532500 GCF_050613455.1 Vespa mandarinia | reverse complement strand
TTTCTTTTTCTCTCCTTTTTCCTTTTTTCCTTTTTTTCTTTTTTCTTTTTTTGTTGACTTTTCGCGATCTTCCTTTCAGATGTATTAAAGATAAGCGGAATTTAAACGAGAAAAAGATTTTTTTTTTCTTTTTTTCTTTTTTTTTTTTCTCTTTCCTTCTTTCTTCCTTTCTTTTTTCCTTTCATTTTTCCTTTTCTACCCGTCGAAACGTCCCTCGTGTTTCTCTCTATCTCTCTCTCTCTCTCTTTCTATATATATATATATATATCTCTGTCCTCTTAAAATCACCGTTCGTTTTATCTACTATCAATCATTTTTCTTAAATTTGTAAATAAAATGAAATAAAAAAAGAAAATTTTTAAATGAATATAATAAAAATTGCCTTACGCATTATCTTTTATATTTCATTATTCGCGTATAATTAATTAATTATTATAAAATTAGCGATAAATAGTTTAATTATTGTTCGTGTACTCTTTGCAAAATTTCTTTGAAATAATTTAACGAAAGGAATTTGATTGAAATTATAAAGAATATTTTCAAATTTATTCGAATATTAATATCAATAATACAATATCTACGTATCATCGAATGAGAGTACGTTATTACGTCTCTTCGTTTCTTCTTTTTTTTCGCTCTCTCTTTTTTCTTCTCGACTTACGTCGCCATCATCGTCATCGCTGCCACCGCCGCGAGCAAAATCAAACATACGATATAGTTTTGACACCTTTGTTCGTTCGTAAATCAAACCATGACGGTGTGTCGACTGACGGGCATAATCTAAACCCAAACCTGTTAAAACCCGTTATTATTCCGCACGATTATTCGTTTCGATTTATAACCTCGAACCTTTTAATCGCCCACGTGTAATCGACCACCATCGACATTTAGCTCACCCTATTAAACCAGCAAATTCTATTCGAACTTTGTATTGTATACTTCCAATTGTATCATCAATGTTCCCCGCCTATCGATTGTTCTCTTACGATCGTTGATTTATTATACTGAGTGAAAACTGTGTAGGGAGTTAATCTTTCTTTTCTTTTTTCTTCATATATAAATATACTCTTGTATAATTTTAGAAAAAATATTACGTTTGTATATGATATAATTTACATATTCGATAATTTACATATATAAAGATATATATATATACTGTTAATTAATTGTCGAATATTTTTCATAAATATAAATATAAAATGTGATAGAAAATTATGCTTTTTTTATCTTATATATTACATATTACTGGCCGAATATTTTTCGTAAACATAAATATAAAATATGATTTTAGAAAATTAATATTTCTTTTATTTTATACATATATACATATATATATATATAAATATATATAAATAAATATATATATAATATTTATATATATGTATATATATATATATACATTATCGAATATGAATATTGTATCATATACAAACGTAACATTTTTCATAAAATTATACAAGAGTATATTATATTAATTACAATAAAATAACATGAGTAACTTTAAATATTATATGAAATATTTAATAATTAAATATTATATGAATATTTTTCATAAATATAAATATAAAATGTGATATAAGAAAATTATACTTTTTTTATCTTATATATTACATATTACTTACCGAATACTTTTCATAATCATAAATATAAAATATGATTTTAAAAAATTAATATTTCTTTTATTTTATACATATACATATATATATATATATATAAATGTATAAAAATATATATATAATATATATATTATGTATATATATAAATTATCGAATATGAATATTGTATCATATACAAACGTAACATTTTTTATAAAATTATACAAGAGTATATTATACTAATTACGATAATATAACATGAGTAACTTTAAATATTATATGAAACTACTTTTAATAAAAAATATATACATATATATATATATATATATATATATATATATAAAATGTAATGCAATTTACGATAGAAAAACGAATTTTGTGTCGTAAAGAAAATCATAAAATTACTCTTGCTATCGCGTAATTACAAAGTCGGAGTACGCTCTTAATGAGAAGATGATAACGAGAACGATTAATCGATACATTTTGAAAAATGGCGGTACCTAAACGTCAATCGTAACACGAAAAGCAACGTTCGGCGAATTTAATGAAAGGTCGACTTGCGAAGGGATGGAAACGCGTTATTATTATATCATTAAGGGGCCGGATGGAATCTCGTAAAACGTTCGAACATTCGCCACGTTTAAATTATCGTTAACACAGTGACATTACACGAGGAAACAGCCATTAATAACTTTCGATATCTTCGCTACGGATGTTTCGTTACGTATTCGAAATAACTTGAAACATAAATCCGAGCACAAATCGGTGATTATATTCGAAGGATTAAGTTTTCTACGATGAAATAATAAAATAAAAATTAAAAATAAAAACTCTAAGAAATGTAATATTAAAAAAGAAAGATTATCAGAATTAAAGATACAAAAGTGAGTCTTCGTTAATTAAGAGAAAAAAAAAATTCTTCCGATTCATTCGATTTAATATACAAAATAAACCATAAATTGATTATTATATTATTAAGGATTAAATTTTTACAATTAAATTATAAAATAAATATTAGTAATGAAAACAAAGAAAACGAATATATGGTGTATAAAATCGTGAATCGTTTTTATGAAATAAAAAAAAAAAAAAATATATATATATATATATATCAAAATGGAAGATACGAAAATGATTCTTCGTTAATTAAAAGAAATTTTTTCCAATTTTAATTAATCTAACATAATACACCCACATGCATTTGAAGGAAAAAAATTCGAACAAAAAAAAAGAAAAAATTTGCATATATTTATATATCATTGGATATTTTCAATATTAATTCATGAATAATAATAACTATTTAACAATAACAATAATAGATAATAAATAAGATAAACACAATAATTGTCAGTGATGGATTTACGAGCAGACGTTGAAAGAGATTTAACCTCAGGCCTCGTAAAACAGTGAGATGATCCCTCGGGCGACATAAAAATTATAAATTTACATTATATAATAAATATAATTAAATATCTGATGATAGTATTATAATCTTCATTACTATATCAACGACAACGAATAATCAAATTTGGCGGTAATATTTCTCACTTTATTATTCGTACGAGCAATTAGAATCGAAAATATTAAAGAATTCATTTATATTATAAAAATAAATAATTGATTTATATTAACGGAGTATCACATCTCCTCACCGTTAAATATTTTTAAAGCTTCAGTCTTATCAAATGCTAAATCCGATAGTGTATAGTTACGCTCTTTATAATTTTCTAATCATAGTTTTTGTTACGTATTTCGTGGGATTAATTAACAAAAAAATACAAATTCGTCGGACATTCCAAGATCGAATGATGCGAATGACTGATCGTGATTAATTCGAAAATGTAAATGACCTTTCGTTCCATTTCGATCCATCATTTTCAGTCAATCAAGAGATAGAGAGAGATAGAGAGAGTGAGAGAGAGAGAGAGAGAGAGAGAGAGAGAGAGAAAATATAAAAAAGAGACAAATAAAGAAATAAAGCAAGAGAGAGAGAGAGAGAGAGAGAAAGAGAGAAAGAGAATAACTTAACGAGATAAAAAGAATAAAAAGTAAAAATAAAAAGAGAGAGAGAGAGAGAGAGAGAGAGAGAGAAACAATGAACTGAGTATAGGGCCTCTTGTCGACCTGATAGGTGCTATAGGTATATGCATATATTCGTGTATAGTAAATACGCAATCTCAGCTGCATTGCTAGTATAAATCATGCATAAATATTTACTCGACAACAAGAACAGCGAACGCGTTAGGTTCGATACTCAAAGGTGTCCACGATCGACACTTTATTGCGCCAGTTTTCCTTCTCAAAGCGAATATCGTGCCCGGATATTCTCGTGTCTTTGTAGACGATGTCCTTTACGAAGTTGATTCGATCGAACGATATCCTTTTCAAGATATATATATATATATATATATATAGATGATGTTATAGGTAGACAGCAGACTTTCTCACGAAAAAGAAAATGTTTGATATACGATAACTACTTACTGAACTCTCATAATCATATATATATAATATATATTATGTAGATAGTCTTGTATAACTTTTAGAAAAATATACTTTCTTTTTTATTTCTTATTTATTTGAAATAAAAGAAACTGTTGTACATCAATAAAATCTTTTAATCAAATTCACCGAGATTGATTTTATACGATTATTGTAAATTGATTATTATAATAGTTATTATAATAATTTTTCTTTTATATTTATCAATGGAAAAATAAGGGACATAAATATAATTATATATAATATATCTATAATACATATATATATATATATATTATATATTGTATATACATGTACATTAATTATAATAATATTTTTTTTGTAATTATCGATGAAAAAATATAGGACATATATATATATATATATATATATATATATATATATATATATGTATATACACGCACGTATATGCATATGTATATATATAAACCTATTTTTATATATATATATATATATACATATATATACACATATATATACATATATACATATGCGTATATACGTATGTATATTTTGATAGTTATAATAGTTATTATAATAATTATTATAATAATGTCATTAAAAAAATAATTTATTATATTAGTTATTATAATAATAATAGAGTTATTATAATATAATAATAATTCGTATATAGAGTTATTATAATATAATAATAATTCGTAAAAATATAAACATATATATGTATGTGTGTATTTCTCTCTCTCTCTCTCTCTCTCTCTCTCTCTCTCTCTCTTTCTCTCTCTCTCTCTCTTTCTCTTTCTCTCTCTGAAAGCTTAATTCTACATATATTCAATGCGTTTATTTTGTTTGTATAAGACTTGCATGTGTGTTTTAAGTAAAATGCGATAAATAAGAAAGAAATTGTGTCTCTATTCAATCGTCGTTGTAAATACATGGTTCTTCCGTGTGAGCGCGCGCTCGACCGAGCATACGCTTGCATCAGATCACGCAAGAGGAAATAATAATTCAACATGCACATACGTATAAGTAAACTATTCTTGCAAGTCATCTGTGATTCGCAAGCGTATGCTCTCGGTACGAATATAATGACAGCCCTTACTACTCTACGTGGATGAACCTGAACGATTTCATTTACATTGCCAAGAGCGACGTGAGTCGTCGAATCATTTTTTCTTCTTTTTTTTCTCTCTCTCTCTCTCTTTCCTTTTTTCTTCTCTTTGTTTTCTTTTTTGTTTTTCATTTTTTTTTTTTCATCTTTCTTCTCCTCGCATTCTATCTCGCCGCTACCATAACCTTTTTTATTTTTATATCGAACCATCGTCCGTTCGGTTCGATCTGTAATCAAAGTCTTATTTTACGAAGGAAAAGAATGAAAAAAAAAAAAAAAAAAAAAAAAAAAACAGAAGAAGAAGAAGAAAAATAGACGAGAAAAGGAAACATACGTGCAAGATTTTATTCAATAAAAAAAGAAGAAAAAGAAAAGAAAAAAAACCATCGAAAAAAAATATTTACAAACGAATATTTTCGAACTGAAGAATGTATCTATCGTTATAATCTCGTTCGAGTTAAAGATGATCAAGTTAAAAGACTGGCCGTGAGTCATCGAATACATATTTTTTTCTTTTTGCTTCCTTGTTACCTTGTTACTATTTCCTTTTTTATTTTTTATATTAACCATCGCACGTTCGATCTTTAATCATCGTTTTAGTTTACAAAATAGAAAAAAAAAAAATATATATATATATATATATATATATATATATATACATATATATTAAAACAGATAAACATTCGAGGTTTTAGTAGATAAAAACTAAAAAAAAATATTTGCTTCAATAATATTCCTCCCCCCAAAAAAAAAAAAAAAAGAAGAAAAAAAATATCTTCACATGTATCTCATTGAAACTACAATATCATAAATCTTCGATAAATTCCAAATAATATTTCAAATTAAAATATGTATCTTTCGTCTTAATCTCGTTCGAATTAAAAATCAATTCAAAAAACTATGTGAGTCATCGAGTAACTTTTTTTTCATATTTCTTTTTTTTTTTTTTTTTTTTTTTTTTTTATCTTTTATCTCGCCACTATTTTCTTTTTTATTTTTATATCGACCATCGCGCGTTCGATCTTTAATCATCGTCTTAATTTTACAAAAAAAAAAAAAAAAAAAGAAAAAAAAAGAAAGAAATCAGACAAACATGTGAGATTTTATTCGATAAAAAATAAAAAAATATTTGCTTCCATAATATGCCCCCAAAAAAAATATCATCCTCACATGTATTTCATTGATACTACAATATTATAAATCTTCGATAAATTCCAAATAATATTTCAAACTAAAATATGTATCTTTCGTTTTAATCTCGTTCGAGTTAAAAATCAATTTAAAGAGCTACGTGAGTCGTCAAGTAATTTTTTCCTCCGCTCTCTCTAATATTTTCTTTTTATTTTTTATATCGATCGTCGCACGTTCAATTTGATCTTTAATCATAGTCTTATTTTTACAAAAAAAAAAAAAGAAAAAAAAAAAGAAAAAAAAAAAAAAGGAAAAACAAAAGAAAAGAGAAGAAAAGGCAGACAAACGTGCGAGATTCTAGTTGATAAAAATTATTAAAAAAGAAAAATTATTTACTTCAACAGTATCAACAAAAGTAAATAATTTCCGTCGTAAACAAAAATATTAAAGATCATCTTCGACGATCAACTTTCAAATAAAATTTTCAACTTAAAATATCCTCTATCTTTCTATCGTCGTAAAATCATTCGCGATAAAATTGACTTGTTAATAATAGATATTACAGTATCATTTGTGAAAAACCAAGATTAACGTAAACGCGAAATACAAATTATTTCTTATATAATAATAATTTTAACCGTTCTCGCAATTACTATATTGACTACTTACGTTGAAATCAAAAAATTATGAGATGAGAAGAGGAAGAAGAAGAAGAAGAAAGAGACAAAATAAAAAAAAAAGAAAAAAAACAAAAAAAAGAAAAAAAAAAGAAAAAGAAAAACGAAGAGAGAAAAATAATAAAAGGAGAAAAAGAATTAATCGATGACGTAGCACATTGGTACTTACTTAAGAAGGTTGAGGGTCATGAGTGCCCAAATGAAGATAGATCAAAGGAAGGCCGCCCTCCTACGTAGTCGTTATCGAATCAGAATCGAGTGGTAATGCGTCATATTAATAGCTGCTACTACTAAACTCGTATAAAACATCACGATGGGATCTCGTAGGTGTAAATCTCGTTCGACCAAATTCAGAATACCTACAACATCCGCTTTCTCTTTTTCTTTATTTCATATCTCTGTCTCTCTCCCTATCTCTCTCTCTCTCTCTCTCTTTCTCTCTCTCTCTCTCTCTCTCTCTCTCTCTCTCTCTCTCTCTCTCTGTGTTTCCTTCTGTCTGTTTGTCTTTCTCTCTCGCTCTCTCTCTTTCTCTCACTCTCTCTTTCTTTCCTCAAAGTATTTAATTTATCCTCGTGTGGTTATGCCTACGCTTTACAGCGTTCATCAAAGCATGTTTCTTACCCCACTCTATCTTTTAAATTAATTACGTCGAGTGATTGGAGAATCGATCGTTTGCAATCGAAGAAATCGATACTTTTAGAAACAGAGAAAAAGAGAGAAAGAGAGAGAGAGAGACAGACAGACAGACAGAGAAAAAGAGAAAGAGAGAGGGACAGATAGACAGACAGAGAAAAAGAGAGAGAGAGAGAGAGAGAGACAAACAGACAGAGAAAAAGAGAGAGAGAGAGAGACAGACAAACAGAGAAAAGAGAGAAAGAGAGAGAGACAAAGAGACAGAGAGAAAGAGAGAGAGAGAGAGTGACAGATAGACAGACAGAGAAAAAGAGAAAGAGAAAGATACGTGTCTAAATTCGTTGGACAAGCACTATAGATTTTCTAGAGTTTCGAGAAAAGAAAAAAGATATAAATAAGACTTCTTTTTTTTTTTTTTTTTTTTTTTTTTTTTTTTTTTTTTTTTTCTTTGTAACAGCCCAATGCAATGCAATCGTTATTAAGAATACGATTAAAAGGAGAGAAATAAAATACAAAACGATATGGCCGATATGCGGACAATAGACGAGAGTGAATTACACGTAACTACGATAGAATCGATGTATTCTAGATGTTGAATCGTTCGAACAAATAATTATAATTCCGCGATGAAAAAAAAAGAAAAAAAAGAAAAAGAAAGAAAAAAGTGGAAAAAAGGAAGATAGAAATTGAAAAGTAAAGAAGAAAAAGAAAGATAGAAAGAAAGACAAGTATATAATATATCGAACGAAAGAACGGAGATGGAAGATCGAATTTTAATAATAAGACATGATTTTATTATGACACGCCTTTGAGAATACTTTTATGGTTAAACGAACGCGTAAGGAAAAACTCTTTTCCCCATTGGTCCGCGGCGTATAATAACACGTGTCCCTCGTCCACGGGCCATTAAACATGGGGAACACGTTGCATCTATTGGTCCATTGTGTCACTTCTAACTCTGCCTCCTTGCTCTCCTTGCCACCACTTTTGCCGTTCAAACGAACGATCATCAACTCAGATTAGAATATAGAATAATCATATATATATATATATATATATATAGCGATCATATATTTCAATTGAAAGCGTAGAAAAGAGATCGAAATCATCAATTAAAAGTCAAATCAAAAATATAATCAAAATCAATATCGAAGGTAATGAAAATAAAAATGAAAATGAAAATGAAAATGAAAATGAAAATGAAAATGAAAGTCTATATATGAAAATGAAACTGAAAATCGAAATCAGGATGAAAATAAAAGTGAAAATGAAAATAAAAATTAAAATGAAAATCAAAATCAAAATCGAAATTGAAATAGAAAGTAAAATTGAAATCAAAATCAAAATAAAAAAAAAAAAAAAAAAAAAAAAAAATAAGATAGATTAAAGGAAATTAATTTATTTTATTTTATATCTTTTGTTTGTTTTCTTTTTACATTCTCCCAATGTTTATCCACACGAACAAATAAACATATATTCATCGTTCGTATATAACATCTCTGGGTAGAATCTTTTTTTCTATCAAATTAATTTAGATTAATTTTGGATTTATTTACGAACATTTCATCAACTATCTCTCGTTAATTATTATACAGACATATATACATACATACATACATACATACATACATACATACATACATACATATACGCATATACATTTAATTATTATATTATCTTAACGCTGATCGATCGTTCGCTCATAAATATTAACAGCTCTCTAATTATCTAATTATCCAATAATATTGAATATTCTCGTAGGAGTAAATCTCGTTCCGAAGCTTTAACTGCTTTCTCGTGTTACTCCTCCGATCTCCATCAACCTCTCCCCCCCGTCGCTTTCCCCCGCCCCCGTATTCGATTCCCCCTTCCTTCCTTCTCGTCCATCCATCCATCCAATCCATCCATCCTTCGTCATCCCCCACTCTTTCTCTTCATGGATTTTTTCTTCATTTTTTTGTCAGAACGTACCCACGCTTCTCTAACGTTTAACTCGAAACGCATTTCCGGTGCCTCTCACTTCGTGCCGTTTCTCCAGATCACTCACGATCCGCCCACACGATAATTTCGTGGACCTCCCGCGATTCATCAGTCGAGTATATATACGTATGTATCCATGTAAGAATCTATGTATGTATGCAGTATGTATGTATGTATGCAATATGCATGTATGTATGCAGTATATATGTATGTATGTATGTATGTATGCAGTATGTATGTATGTATGCAATATGCATGTATGTATGCAGTATATATGTATGTATGTATGTATGTATGTATATATGTATGTATGTATATATGGATATATGAATGTATGTATGTATATATTTATGTATGTATATATGGATATAATATATACATACATACATACATATTCATATATACATGCATATTCATATTATGAATATATGTATGTAGATAAGTATGTTGATATGTATTTATGTATATATATAGGTAAGTATGTTGGTATGTATTTATAGATGTATGTAAGTAGGTATGTATGTATGTAGGTATGTATGTAGGTAGGTATGTTGATATGTATTTATATATGTATGTAGGTAGGTATGTGTGTATGTATGTATGTATGTATATATATATATATATATATATATATATATATATATGTATGTCAAATGTCAAACATGTATGTAAGTAAATATTTGGAATTGTCACGATTGCATATACTCGTGTATATATATATATATATATATATACGATTGTATGTATGTATGCATGTATATAAAATGAATTTGTATCAAAGTAAAAAGATTTTAAAAAATATTATTTACCAATTAGAAATCATATCGTTCGAGTTTGATTCAGTCATTAATTCTTTATCGATATTAACATATCCGTTTATTATATATTGTTCGATTTTTTTATTAATTTTGATTGATTCGTCGGTATTGAATAATTTTATACGTAGAATATATTTCCAAGTATATATCAAGAAAAATATCTACCTATATATACATTTATCTATATTATTACGTTTAATTTCATATGAAAATACCTACTTGGTTAATTTGTTGATTATCAATATTATTATACACAGTATTTATGTATGTACATAAAAAAAAAAAAAAGAAAAATATATATATATACACATACTTATTTAGATATTTATATGTATATTATATATATATATATATATATATATATATATATATATCGATTCTTATATACGAAAGAGATATGTATAATATAAATTGAACTCTTCATAATTGAAAAATCGATAAAATAAAAAATGCACAATGCTCTGTTCCCAAATGAGCGTATCAGTCGTATCTTTTCTCATTAACCATTAATTTCACGAATGTGTAGGATTATTCTGCATCCCCTATCAACGACTCCGTCGAGGGACGACTTTAAAATCGCGTTTATAAATATTCTACATATCGAAGAGAGCAAATAAATGTTTATTGAATATCGCATTCTATATCACGTAAATAATTATTCGTTAGCCAATCTCCGTTAAATTAGTTATTCACAAGTCAAATCGATTACCATTATTTTTTGAATACTTTTTTTTTTCTTCTTTTTTTTTTTTTTTTTTTTTTTTTTTTTTTTTTTTTTTTTAATATATTTAAATGACAAAGTACTTGATGAAATTCTTCATTCTTTTATATTCATAATAAATTTCTCTAATTTTCTAATTATTTATTATTGTTAAATGATAAAATATTTTTCACCATCGAATAAAAAATAACTTATTTCATAAATAACGATTATTCTAAGACTATTCTATTTTATTTACTTTATATGTCATTAGATAAAAATTATGTTCGTATTAATACATTCTTCTACAATGTTCATTTGAATTTATATTTAAAAGAGAATTAAAGAAAAAAAAAAAAAAAAAAGAAAAAAAAGAAAAAAGCAATTTATAACATTCCAACACATTTCTCCAATTTTTCTTTTATCAAATTAATCGATTTGACAAATGAGTGACTCATTAATGTTAATTACGTTAACAATGCAAAAAAAGAAAAATAATATAATAATCACAAATAATGAGTACATCGAAGTTTGATATTATAATTATTTATTTTTCATTACAATTATTTAATCGTTCAAATATCATTATTGTTTTATTTATTTCACCTTTTCTGTTTTTCTTTTTTCTTTTTTCGTTTCTTTGACATTTTTCATCTAATTCCCATCTTGTGAATTTTATCAGATTGAATACAATGAACTGTCAATAAAACGACATTCATTGATTGAAATTAAAATATACCTTGTTTTTTTATTTGAAATTTATCAATTACAATATAATTATTTCATTTTACAGAATCCACATAACGTATCGCTCTGCGAAAAAAGGAAAAATGTTACGAGAATTTAATGGTGGCCACGGAGAAACGGACTTTTTCGTTAAATTGTTTAAAGGAACATCGACAATGAAAAGTCTATTTCTATTGCAAATCTTCATCGTGGTCGTTAATACAACGTCGGAGACTCTACGAAGAGAATCATCGTCTAATTTAAGAGGTAAGTGAAATAATATTAAATATATTTTTTAAATTAAAATTTATAAATAATCAGGTAAGTAGTTATCCTTTAAAATTTTCCTTGATTGTCGATCGCATTACTACAATGAAAAACTAAGAGAGAAATTCCTTTTCTCTTCAATCCCCTCCTATCGTTTAAAAAGTTACATAATCGAATTCGGAAATAAACTTTTAGACGTAAACGTGCTCCGTCAAAAGCGTCGGACGAGACACGTTCATCAAATTTAAGAGCAATATACGAAAAGATATTTTTATTAGTCGAGAAATTAAGAAAAAAAAAAAAAAAAGAAAAAAAAAAAAAAGTAAAAAAGGAAATAGACGAAATTTTTAATTAAAAATTCCAATTGAAACTCTTTCGAGTGACAATAATTCGATAAAGAATAAGATAAAAGATGAAATTATTCATTCGCGTTTATTTGATGAGAAAAACTTGAAAAAGTAAAACCAATTACATTTGTATTATTAACAAAATTGTTTCGAGCAATTAAAATATTTTTTCTTTTTTTCTTTTTTTTTTTTTTCTTTTTCTTTTTCTTTTTTATATTGTTTCACGAACATCATCGTCGTATTTCGTATTGGAAAAGAAAAAAAAAAAAAAAAAAATCGAAATCGAAATCGAAATCAGAATCAAAGAAAAAGAAGAAGAAAAAAAAATTTTAAAGGTAATTGTTTATTTTATTTTTTATTTTTTTTATTTCTTTTTCTTTCCTAATTTTTATTCGTACAAATGAATAAATAAATATATATAT
The DNA here is from genome assembly GCF_050613455.1 of Vespa mandarinia. Taxonomy (NCBI): domain Eukaryota; kingdom Metazoa; phylum Arthropoda; class Insecta; order Hymenoptera; family Vespidae; genus Vespa; species Vespa mandarinia. Next base: position 1,519,633 of record NC_140829.1, on the reverse strand, counting down.
ATATATTTATTGTTATTGTTAAATAAATACTTCCGATATAATCCCTGTGAAATCAAGTCTATTTCAATGTTATAATTACATATCTAACGTAGAAAAAAAAAAGAAAAAAAAAAGGATAGACAAGTCATGTTGAATTATTTCTAATCATTATACCATCTAACCTTTTAAAAACAAGTTCACAAGACAAAGAAAAGAAAAGATAAAGAAAGGAAGGATTTATCGATTAGCGAAGATCGATAGAAGTCTAGTGGAGTGGAGTAAAATGCTAATCTTTAGCTTTTAATAATTCACGTATGTATGCTACAATAATGATGATGATGATGATGATGATGATGATGATGATGATGATGATGATGATGATAATGATTTCGTTAATAGTTCATCTCGTACATGTAAGTTGGAACTAGATTTTTAATTACGCTAATAAATGATTTATATAAAAAAAAATGTGTCTAACAGAGAGTGAGAGAGAGAGAGAGAGGTTGATATATATAAAAAAAAAAAAAAAAAAAAAAAAAAAAATAAGTATCGTGAACGAGAGAATGAACAGCCTGGGGCATCGAGTTTATGAAGCGTTTGATATTTCCACACGATATTTTGCTGATCTTATCGCAATATATCAAGATTCAGATATCGTCTGGACCACCATCGACGCTGTTTTGCCTGCAGCCAATCGGCATAACTTTCAAGTCCTCTCATCTTTAAGTTCCTATCTTTTACCGCCAAGAAATTGCCGATAGCGCAAATTTGAAGGACAAAATCGGATCGAAGGATCGATCGATCGATCGAACGAACGATAAATAGAGAAATATACATATACTCCATTACATAATATCATGCGAATAATATGTCGGTCGGCTTAATTTAATTTCTCTTTGGTAAAGCAAATTCGTTTAATGCGTTTAATGACAGAGAGAAAAAAAGAGACCGGGAAAGAGAGAAAAAGAGAAAGAGAGAATTACATATATATAATATATATATATATATATATATATATATATATATATAAAAATTCGTTCTAGTATTTATTCGATTATCAAAATCTCAAATATCAAATCTTTGACAAAAAAAAGTTTCTCAATTCTAATTTCTAATTTCAATCAATATTACAATTAATTATTATCATAATTATATTAATAAAACATTGTTAAATATTACATTACATTGGCATTAAAAATATTATAATAACGTTAATAAAATCGATCTTTATCGATCGTCTTCTTCAATTCTCGTAAATATTTTCCGTACAAATATTTTCCTTACGATTAATAGCTTCCCTCGTGGATCAGCTCTTCGAAGATCATGTAACACATTTTCGATCAACATTTATTTCAACGGGATTAATGTTCGTTAAAAAGAAAATTAAAAAAAAAAAAAAAAAAAATTAAAAGGAAAAAGAAAGAAATAAGAAGGAGAAAAAGTAGAAAGGAAAAAAAAAGTAAAAGATTTGCACCCACGCAAAAGACACGTTTTAGATACGAACTTGAACGCTCATGAATGTAGATTATAGCCGAGAATAATCCTCTCTTCTGTCCGTACAGGCAAACAGACAGTGGTAAATATTTATTTCCATTGTTGTACTCTGAATAACTGGGATAGAATGCAACTTGCACAATTCATACATCTATACTTATATATTTATCATATTTATATAGTTATCGTACGTATCTATATACGTATGTATGTACATACGTATGTATCTAAAATATGTACGTAGAACGACGCTTATATGCGCTATAGGGTTGGTGAGATGGGATAGGGAGGAGGGAGGAGGGGTGGGCGTTAGGAGGGAAGGTTGAGAAGAGGGAACTGATGACAACGGTAGGGGAGGTAAAGAGTAGAACACTAATACGGTATAATATTTCGTATGCGAAATTAGTCTCTCGTTAACGTGCAATTATTATGATCACGGAAAATTACTGTATGGCCAAAGAGTTGTTTACTTAACGTCATTTACACAGAAAAGCAAGCAAGCAAACTACGCCACGCCACGCCGCGCCACGCCACGCCACGCCACGCCATGCCATACCATGCTATGCCACGCCACGGGGCAGACGTAGAGAAGCAAGTAATCTGTCCACTCTCTGTGACGTTTCGTTATTACGAAGTTATTAACTTGGCGAGCAAGCGGCA
>NC_140829.1:1482500-1510000 GCF_050613455.1 Vespa mandarinia | reverse complement strand
GGGTTGAACAAGTCGAGAAGGCGGACACGATAATTAAGTCGTAGCGCCGTGATTAATCGACCCAGTCTTTTGAGTTTGACCCAGAGTCCCTTCCTATAGAGTTTTGCAAAAGGACGAGGAGCGTCGTCATGCTTTAAATAGTACGCCAATCAAATACGAAAAAAATAAAAAGAAAAAAAGAAGAAAAAAAACCAAGGAAAAAACTTAACTTTTCTCTCTTAAATAAAAGCAAAGAATATACAAAAGAAACTTATATATATTATATAAATAATAATAATGAGAAATATATATATTTATATATATATATATATATATACATACAAGAAAGAAATATATACGAAAGAATGTACAATATGTTCATATCCTTTGAATATAAATTTATTTTGTAAAAATATTATAAATAAACAATGAAAAGTAAAATATTAAAATAAATTAAAAAAAAAAATATATATATATATATATTTTAATCCTACGGAGTTCGTAGGATTAATCGACTATATATCGTAACATTTAATTAATATTCAATATTTAATTTTAATAACAAATGCAAATATCGATAATTATGAAACATTTTTTAATAATTATCGTAGGACAAAAAATATCATCACGATTACTTTAAAGAGTACGTCTATCAAAGACGAAAAAAAAAAAAAGAAGAAATTTCTCTTTCCTCTTATCGATAAATCAAAGAATAATAATAAAAGAAATATATGCAAATATTAATAATTATAAATATATATACAAGATAAACATATATTTGAAAATTTCAAATATTCCAGTAAAAGTATTATAAATAAAAATATTTGAATAAATTATAATAAAATATATATCCATAAGATTAATCGATTATAGTATAAAACTTATTTATATTTGATATTTAATTTTAATAATTAATTACTACAACATATTAATAATTATGAAAACCTTTTTTTTAATAAAAACGACGATTCCTTTAAAAAAATACATCAATCAAATGAAAAAAAAAAAAAAAAAAAAGAAATAATTCTCTTTTAAAACATAGAAATATTAATAATCATAAACATATATATATATGTATATATATAAGAAACGAATATATACGAAAGAATATAGAAAGAACATTCGAAAGCTTCGAATATCGAAAAGAAAAATATTATAAATATTGAAAAGTAAAATATTATGAATGAATAAAAAGAAATAAAAGATATATCTATATCTAATCAAATTTAATCGACTATACCGTAATACTGCTTTATATTCGATATTTAATTTTTACGATTAATGGAAATATTGATAAAATTGTGAAAACAATTTTTTTTTTTTTTCTTTCTTTTAAATATTTATCAAATTTATCATTCCTATTATATGAAACGAATTAGACTGATTTTTTTTATCATTGAAACGAATATAAAACAGATATAATCTTTATGATATTTTTATCTGAAATAATTTTATAAACGTCGTTAAATGATGTTATAAACTTTATAGAACCATTCGAAAGTATTCCATAACTGATCGTTAAATCTTGTACAATCTGTCGGTAGAAAATGCGAGAGGCATCGCATTAAACGCACCCGTTTGGAAACCTTGCCGGTCGGTTTATTTAATTAAAGTCGTCTCTCTAATTCTCCGTAAAAACGAGACCATCTGTCTCATGTCTTCGTATTAACGAAGAAACGAGAGCTCCGATTGCTCGAGCACCATTTTGTTAACATAGTGCTTGGATTGTGTCGAGATTCGCGCGAATCGAATCGACTTACAAAGAACGAGAGCATACTCGAGAACAGACACTCTTTCGTTTTCTTCGAAAAATCAATATCTTTACGGACAACAGTATTGAGTATTGTAAAGTGTTCTTTTCAATATATTCAAAATTGCACACATTGAATCTATCAATTAAAATTAATTTCATTTTAACGATAAGTCATTACTGTCCCTATTAATCATTTATTATTTGTCATTTATCATAAATTATATTGATTGATATAATATTAATAGAGATATAATATGTATAATTAATGATAAAGAATAAGCTGTACACGTATACACTGTAAGATATAAAATTTCTCATGTTCGAAATTATAAGATGGAAAAGCTCAATTATAATATCGTCATTAATATTAAATATCTAAACCTTTATTTCTTTTTTTTTTTTTTTTCTTAAAATATTAAAACAAAGTATAATGTACAATATTACAGCAAGTAATATTGTGCATTATATCTATTCTGTAGTAATCTGCAGTATCTAATCTAACCTAATCTTAAGATTTAGTTAAGCACTACAAGATTAAATATTTACGATGCATGATATTATCTTATAAAATCGAGAAATCGTTAAATATAACATTAATTTATTAACATTAAATTATTAATATCAAATATCTAAATTTCTAAATATTTAAATAGAATATAACATACGATATTACTGCAAATATATCTAATCTTAAGAATTAAATACACACACATACACACACACACACACACTAAGATTTAATATTTACGATACTTGAAATGATCCTATAAGATATAGAAATTAAAATATAATGGCACTGAACAGATATTATTTAATTATTTAATTAATCAAATATTACATATCTGAATTATTTTTTTTTTTTTCAAAATTTAAAATAAAATGTAACACACAATAATACTGTAAATGTACCTAATCATAAGAATAGGCTACGTAGATGCACATACACGTACACATTGCTAAATATTTACGATGCTTGAAATTGTCTTGATGTTAACAATTATCTATGCAGATATACAACACACACACACACACACACACACACACACATACAGTGCAAAATATTTACGACGCATTGTCTTGTGGAATCAAGAAGCTTTAATATAACATCTTTATTAATATTACATATATACATATATATATATATATATATGTATATATATATATGTATAAGATATATATATAAGATAATGTATAAGATATATATATATATATATATATATATATATATCTTTCTAAAAATATTAAAGCAGAATATAACGCACAGTATTACATCAAGTATATCTAATCAATCTAATCTGCAATATATATATATATATATATATATATATACAAAATGATAAAAATTATTTATCCAGATATAACAACATAGATACACAGACTAAGATATAATATTTACGATGCTTGAAGTTGTCCTATAAGATCTAAAAACTCGCAAATAAAATATCATTGATATTACTTGTTTACATCTTTATTTTACTCTCAAAATACTCAAATGGAACATAACACATAATATTACTGTAAATATATCTAATATTAACATTATGTGTGTGTTGCACACATATATAAAATATAATATTTACGAGATTTGAAATTATCTTGATATTAAAAATTTCCTTTTCAGACAAACACACACACAGACACACATACATATACCACATTGTAAAATATTTACGAGACATGAAATTGTCTTGTAGAATCAAGAAGCTCAAATATAACATCCTCATTAATATTAAATATTTAAATTCTTCTTTTTCTCTCAAAATATTATAAAATAGGATATAACACTAATTATTACTGCAAGTATATTTAAGTTACACACATACGCACATTCCTCATATATATTATGATTTAATATTTACGATGCTTTAAACCGTCTTATAAGATTTAGAAACTCAAATCTAACATCGTTGATATTACGTATTCAAATATGAATTTAATTCTCAAAAAATTAATATATAGTATAACACACAGTATTACTGTGAATATACCTAATGTATAATACTCACACACACACACATACACACACACACACACACACACACACACACACACACATACATACATGTTGTAAGATATAATATTTACGAGATTCGAAATTATCTTGACGTTAAAAATTTTCTGTTCAGATACTAACACACACACACACACACACACACATACACTGCAAAATATTTATGATGCATGAAATTGGCTTGTAGAATTAAGAAGCTCAAATATAACATCTTCATTAATATTACATATCTAAATCTTTTCTCTCTCTCTCTCTCTCTCTCTCTCTCTGTCTCTCTCTCTCGTTCTCTTTCTCTCTTTTTCTCTCTTGTCGCGTTTCAATTAATATTACGTAAATACTTTCTTCCTTTACGGTGTGTGTACAAAATAAACACAACATAAATACACGAACATACACACTCTCTCTCTCTCTCTCTCTCTCTCTCTCTCTCTCTCTCTCTTTCTCTCTTTCTTACACATATCATAAGATTTAATATTTACGATGCTCGGAATTGTCCTATGGGATCTAAACTCTCGGAAACGATCCAACGCGATATTTATCTTATAAAATCTGTCATACTCTTTATTATAACTACCGTAGAATACATAAACGCGCATTCGTTTCCACCAGTGATTTAATGAATTCGATAACTTAGGAATATGCTAATTTACGTGTTTCTTCTGGATCAGTGATGATCTCTCGCAAAAGATAACTCGAAATGAGTCATCGACCAAGACTGGTTTCTACCGTAATACCACACATCAAAGATAAAGAATCGTTCTGATGTCTAATAATTTGGACTTTAGCGAGGACTTTCGTGTTAACCGGATGGGTAATGGGAAGATGGGAAGAGGGAGAAGGACAGGGACGGGGGCAGGAGGATGCGAGGGCGTGAGAGGAGGAGAGTTGTGGATAGGATGGTAGGGAGGAGAAGGAGAAGAGGGAGTGAGGGGATCGTCTTGTCTCGACGATCGGAATCCAGAAGCGAAATTCCGCAAACAAGTTTACACATCTAGAGAGAGAGAGAGAGAGAGAGAGAGAGAGATCGGTTGACTTGTTAAAAAAAAAAGGAGAAAAAAAAGAAAAGAAAGAAAAATCCGATTCTCGGAGACCTAAGTTTCTCTTATCATCTTTTAACTTGTCTTTTTTTATTCTTGAACGAACATCGCTGATAAGTTAACTTTGATAAAATAGGAATATTTATAACGTGACGTAACTTGAATAAATATGAATTATGTTTAACATTAAGAGCCAACTGGTCTTGTAAAATTATGAAATCTATAAACGATAAATCTATTGCATTACCTCATTTCTATTTTTAATTATAATGCTATTAAACCGATGGATAAAATCTATGGATGAAAGTCGATCAGACTTATTGATGGATTGATTGATTTTGAGGTACAACGCTTTTACGATAAACTCGTCAACGCATGTTTACGTATTATATATATATATATATATATATATATATATATATATATATATATATATATGGGGAACAGGATAAAGAGAGAGATACATTTTAATTAATAGTAACAGCGAAGGCATAGCTAGAGATATGTGCGTTTTATATTAGTCGAATATAATAGGTTCGAGAAACGTTTATAGTGAGTTATTAATTATTTGGATGATTCAACGAATAACTGGAACCGGGTTTTATGCTCATCGATATGAGCATGCCGAAGCAAGAAAAAAGAGAGAGAGAGAGAGAGAGAGAGGGGGGGGCAGAGAGATGAAAAATAGGATTATATATAGAAGGATTTAGGATCAAAAACAAATGAATTCAATTTTGCATCACCGTGATAAAGACCATAAAAAGAAAAAAAGAAAAAAGAAAGAATAATAAAGAAAGGAAGAAAAAATAAAATCGTAAAAAATTAGTCATTTATCGACGAAATTGAAATTAACTTAATTCTAAATCTGAATGAACCTCATCACTTCATTCGTCGCACTTCGCGATAAGATTCTTTTTTCTTTTTTTCTTTTTTTTTTTTTTTTTTTTTTTTTTTTTTCTTTGATGAGCCTTAGATCAAGCTCGTCAGATTTTCGAGGGGAAAATAAATTTTGTTCACTTTTTGTTTTCTCTTTCAAGAAACAACGCGACAGGGTGACAAATCGTCTTAATACAGCCCTGACGATAAGGACACGCATAACGACATATGGGAGGTCCATGTTTCTATCGTAGTTCCCCCCACCTGCATCTAACCCTATCCAATGTAGGAGACTTTCGCTGATTGGTCATACCGCCATTTTTCCGTCTTTAATGATAATGCTATAATGATGATTACGCCGTTCACCGAGCTAGCTAGAAACATACATACATATATACATATATGCGTACATATATATATATATATACATATATACATATGTAAGTACTTACATATGTACTTACGTACTTACTTACGTGGCTAGGTTCGTTTTTTTCCTTTTACTCTCTTCGTCTAACTACTTAGAATCCTGTGTACTATGTAAGTATGTGCACATACTTATGTGTTAATACTATAACAAAAACTTATTCCTCTCTCTCTCTTTCTCTCTCTCTCTCTATATATATATATATATATATATATATATATATATATCTTTCTCTCTCTTGTATTCTCCCATGCGTAGAAAGCGCGTAGATCGATCCTGATCTCCTTGCCATCAAGGACGCTCTTGATGCACGTTTCCCGACTTTCAGGAAAACATCCATTCGTAAAGAATGTTTCTACGTAAGAAAGAAATACGTAGAAATAAGAAAATATTATTACTCGAAAAGGGTGGGGTGGGAGATTGGTGGGGGGTTGAGAATGACGTAGATATGGAAAAAAAACGCATAAGTTTTATCGAATAAATTCGATTAATTCTAGAATACGATCGCATACTTTTATTATCGATAATTATCACTAACGTCTATTAATTTTTAAATAATAAAACGAATGAAATTTTTATTAGAACTTATGTGTGATATTTAATTTTATAGATCTATCATAAATCTGAAGGATCGATCGATCGATCGATCGAATGTAATGTTTTTCATCGATAATTCTTTTAGATCGTTAATAATTTCAACGATAAACGAATTTCACTTAATCATGCAAAAGGTTAATGTATCAAATATTTATATACATATTCATTATTCTCGTTAATCGTAAATTAAATCTGAACACTCATTTAATTGTAAAACTTTGGCGATAAGGAATGTCACTATTACATACGAAATGTAAACAAGCGAAATATTTATACTCATTTTTCTCTGTTCTTCGTTAAACGTCTTACACCTGAACGTGCTTTTAATTGTAAAACTTTAGAGATAAGAAATGTCGCTTAATCATACGAAAAGTAAATGTGGAAAATATTTGACATACTTTCGTCGTTTAACGTTATACACCTAACGTACACGTTATACACTAAAGTACGTGCTATAAGTTTATGCAATAATATTTCCTATAAAAATTTAATAATTTAAAAAAAATTCTTTTAACTGTAAAACTTTTGCCATAAGGAACGTCAGTTAACCACATAAAAAAGTAAATCAGTAAAATATATTGTACACTTTCAGCGTTTATTTTAAATCACATAACCTTGTAATATTTCTAGGAAAAATTTAATAATTTCCATCGTCAAAATCGTTTTATTTATAAAATTTTGGACGTAAAAAAATATAACCTTAATCACGTGAAAGATAAAGATTGAAAATACTTTTGTACACTTTAGTCGTTCATTGCTCGAACATATTATACCTGAATACGCTATAAATTTATTGTAATATTTTTTGTAATATTTTTTGCTATTAAACTTCTTTTAATTCTAACCACATAAAAAATATCTCACTTAATCATACGAAAAGTAAATGTGGAAAATATTTGACATACTTTCGTCGTCCAACGTTAATCGTGATATATTTGAATGCACTATAAATTTATGCAGTAATATATCCTATAAAAATTTAATAATTTTATTATAATTCATTCAATTGTAAAATTTTAGCCATTAGAAGCGTCACTTAACGAAATAAAAAATAAATTTGTAAAATATTTAACAAACGTTAATCATTTTACATCTGAACACACTATAGCCCTGTAGTATTTCTTACGAAAAGGATTTTAATAATATTATTGAAATTTTTAATAATATTATTAGAATATTTTAATTGTAAAATTGTATCTATAAAAAATATCGCTTAATCTAATGAAAAATATTTTATATAAACTTTTTTTATCCAATCTTAGTCATCATTAATCTTAGTTTTACACCTGAACCAAGTTATAGCGTTAGTATATAATACAATAAAGTTTATAGTATTTACCATTTAACGAGGCACTGAAAAGCATTGTAAAATTAATATGGCTTTGCCAATTTGTTCGGTTGTTTTGGAAAAAAAAGAAAAAAAGAGAACGGATTAATCGTTCGGTAGCAAGTCGGGAAGAACAATAAGACGTTTGATGAACTTTGGAAAGTTCCATGACTTTTAATTTTAATCGTTAACGCGAGATCGTAAATACGAGAGATCTACGATCGTTCGTATAAAATCAGCTATCAAACATAAACGTCTCGACTCGGTACCGAATGACATTACAAGATTCCGCATCGTTCTCTCCATTCATTCATTCACCGACATAAACCACGTAAGTGTAGTTATTATGTGATATATAATGTTTATGTTCGTGTATATGTATGTGTATATGTGTATGTGTACGTGTATATATGTGTATATACGTGTGTTACTTACTGCATCTAATGGTACCTGCGGTTAATAGTTATTTACGATCTCTAACGGATCTAGAAACTACAGACAAAGGATTTACACGTAAATAGGAATATAGATGTATATATATTTTTTATAAGTATTATATAATATTAATGAATATATATATTTTTTTCTTTTATTTTTTTTTTTTTTTATTAAAAATTTATTATAATATATATATATATATATATAGATTATATATTTTTTTCTTCTATTTTTTTTTTATTAAAAATTTATTATAATATATATATATAAAATATTAAATATTAAATATATATATATATAAAAATATATTTTTTTTATAAATATTATATAATATTAATGAATATATATATTTTTTTTTTTTACAAACACACGCACACACACACACACATATATATATATATATATATATTATATATACAAAAAAGATAAATTTTATGAATTTTCTATTTTTTTTTCCAAAAAAAAAATTGTAATTTTCGAATGCATAAACATATTTGATTTTCGTCAGAAAACAACAAAAAAACGTTTCGAATGTCCTCTATTTAAATGGATCATCCTGTACACCGATTAGAGAGAGAGAGAGAGAGAAAGACATAGAGAGAGAGAGAAAGAAAGAGATAGAAAGAGAGAAAAACAGCTCTTATGATAAAGTGAGGATCCAGTCGTAGGGAATAAATATTATTTTATGGAGATTAACTTGAGGACAGGACAGTATGGAGTACCGATTGAAATTCGAAAAATAGAGAGATTAATGGACTGTATGGTGTTACAATAAATGGATGGGGAACGATCAACAGTGACGAACCCTGCGTGAAAACAATGGATGAGAGAAAAGATCGACTCGAACAAAGCATTCCAGGGCAGGCGTGTCCAAGTATAACAAAGGGAATTCCTTTAAAGTATTTATCAGTGAAATGTTTCAACAATATTACATATACTCACACACACACACATACACACACACACACAAATACACACACACACATGTATACACCCCCTCAGAGCATTTTTTCTATTTTATCGAATTTTTCAATACTCTTGTACAAAGGAGAAATCGTTTTTCATTAATCTTTTTAAAAACTTTCGTTTTAATCGAATAAATAACGCAAGTACATATCCGTAACAGTAATTATAGTAACGACTAAAGGTAATTAATAACAAAAAAAAAAAAAAAAAAAAAAAAAAAAAAGCAGAAGAAATCACGATGAAAAAAATAATTTAACTTAATCCTTATAATATCTGAAATACGTTTTCCAGATATAGTTTCTATAACAATAATGATATTTTCATTTTTTTTTCTTTCTTTTTATTTTCATAATTTTATAGTGTGCGGTTTTTATGTGAAAGAAAGAAAGAAAAAAAAATAATAATTATCTCCCGTTAATTAATACAAATATTTCATTGTATACCTTTTAAATCGTATTAAAGATAATTTAAATAAAAAAAAAAAAAAAAAAAAAAAAAAAAAGAAAAAAAAAAAAAAAAGAAAATAAATAAAAGACCGACTAATATTTAGTTATTAAATAATTTACTAAATTAATTACCAAAAACATTCTCATTAGAAAGATTCGATTTTCAATCCTGTTCGTCATATTATCATTTGAAATAATTTCATTTAAAATTCTCGAACTGAATGATATTAACAATATTAAATCGTCGACGTTACAAAGGTATTGACTCTTTTTTTTTTCTGAAGAAGAAGAAGAAGAAGAAGAAGAAAGGAGAGAAGAAAAAAAAGAAAAAAGGAAAAGAAAGGGGGAAAAAATTAAAAAGAAAAAAAAAAAGGAAAGAAAAAGGAAAGAAGTATTGTCAGTTCGGTGTAACTATTTCGTACGATGTAAATATCCAGACAACCGTAGAGGACGACAACGAAAAAGACAACGACAACGATGACAACGACGAGAATGATAACGACAACGACAACGATGACAACAACGAGAACGACAACATACATAAAAGCTATGTCTTCCTGGTCACCCAAGTCCATTGCGGTCATGCAGATGAATCCGCAAGGACGTCGACTGTCAGACGATTCTTACATGAAGACATATTACAGCAGCTGAACTGCGAACGCATTCTGCGACTTCTTCATCTTTGTTACTCCTTTTTCTTCTGATCCCTCTCTCTCTCTCTCTCTCTCTCTCTCTCTCTCTATCTATCTATTTATCTATCTATCTATCTATCTATCTCTATGTCCGTCTGTCTGTCTCTTTCTCTTTATCATTCTATCTCTCTGTCTGTCTCTATCTGTCTCTTTTTATCTGTCTACTTTGTAAACGGATAGATACTTAAACGCAATTATCCATTTAAATGTTAGATCACCGTCGACAATAACCAATGGGAACACGATCGATCGAGAAAACGTCATGGACTTGTGCACTTTAAGAAGAATCTCAACTATCCGTGGTATGTTAGTAAAGTAACTGAGAAAGGGAATTGATTCTTGAACTGAGAATGTTATATGTGTTCAATCGATTCTGATTAAACTTAAATCGAAATTACGAGATATTTCTTTTATTTTCGATTATTAGATAAAATCTTATTTATACAGGATTTATTATCATTTTTATTCGTCAAAATTCATCGATACTTATTAACGATTTAACGAAAAAGAAATTAAATAGATATGTCTATTGAAAATTGATATGGGACAATTATCAATGTAAACATAAAAACATTTATACGTATTACTATATATATATATATATATCAAAATTTATCGATATTTATTATCGATTTAACGAGCAATGTATATGTTGAGAATCGATATAGGATAATTATCAATGAATACATAAGTACACCTATATGTATGTCTATGTATATTTTATTCATACATACATATATATCAAAATTTATCGATATTTATTATCGATTTAACGAGCAATGTATATGTTGAGAATCGATATAAGATAATTATCAATGAAAACATAAGTACACCTATACGTATGTCTATGTATATTTTATTCATACATATATATATATATATATATATATATATATATATATATATATATATATATATCAAAATTTATCGATATTTATTATCGATTTAACAAAAAATATATATTTTGAGAATCGATATAAGATAATTATCAATGAAAACATAAGTACACCTATACGTATGTCTATGTATATTTTATTCATACATATATATATATATATCAAAATTTATCGATATTTATTATCGATTTAACAAAAAATATATATTTTGAGAATCGATATAAGATAATTATCAATGAATACATAAGTACACCTGTACGTATGTCTATGTATATTTTATTCATACATATATATATATATATATATATATATCAAAATTTATCGATATTTATTATCGATTTAACAAAAAATATATATTTTGAGAATCGATATAAGATAATTATCAATGAATACATAAGTACACCTGTACCTATGTCTATGTATATTTTATTCATACATATATATATATATATATAAAAATTTATCGATATTTATTATCGATTTAACGAGCAATGTATATGTTGAGAATCGATATAAGATAATTATCAATGAAAACATAGATACAACTTTAAGTATATTTTCTTCAAAATATATATCAAAATTTGTTCATACTTATTATCAATTTAATAAAGAATGCATATTTTTTAAGAAATCATTATTTATTAATGAAAACATAATTAAAATATAAAAATCTGTCAATACTTATTATCGATTTAACAAAGAATTTATATCTTGAAAATCAATATAAGACGATTGACAATGAAAACATAGATACATCTATACGTATGTCTATGTATATCTTATTCATACATACATATATATAAAAATTTATTGATATTTATTATCGATTTAACGAGGAATGTATATGTTGAGAATCGATATAGGATAATTATCAATGAATACATAAGTACACCTATATGTATGTCTATGTATATTTTATTCATACATACATATATATAAAAATTTATCGATATTTATTATCGATTTAACAAAGGATGCATATTTTTTATGAAACGATATAGGACAATTATTAATGAAAACATAAACACACCTATAACTGTATATATATTTTATTTATACATAAATATATATATATATATATATATATATTTATATAAAAATCTGTCAATACCTATTATCGATTTAACAAAGAATTTATATAATTTAAAAGAATTTATAACATAGATATATCTATACGTATATCTATGTATATTTTATTTATGCATATGTATCAAAATTTCACGATACTTATCGATTTACACAAAGAATATATATCTTGAGAATCAGTATAAGATAATTAAAAATGAAAATATAGATACAGCTATACTTGGGTCTGTATATATTTTATTTCCTTACATATATATATATATAATGTATGTATATTTCATTTCATATAGAAAATCATTCGAAGTATCGATGTGCGCGAATCTATTATCGATTGAAATAATTTATCTTTCGTCAATCGCCATTGTTTCTTCTTCACGCCACCTTCGATTCCCACTCGTTCAAGTATAATAACATTCGTACGTCGTTGAATATTTCCCTTCTCTCTTCCCTCCTCCACCCCCCCCCACTCCCCGCCACCCTGCCCTCCCACCTGTTTCTTACCTCTCACATTTTACATCATCCCATTAGAATCAGACATTAATTCAAATCATTAAAATCAAATTGGAATCCATAAACATTACTGGTAAAGAACGTAATTAACGTCTCTAAAATAACTATATACTTAATAACGTCTCTAAATAAACGTAATTAAAATCTCTAAAAACTTATTTACACGATTTTCTCGATATCAATTGATAGTAGAAAAAAAAAACAAAAAAAGAAGAAACAAAAAAATTGAGAAACATGAAAGAAAAAGATGAAAGAAAAAGAGCAATAAGGCGAAAAGTTTATTTAGATTGATTTGAAAAATACGCAGATGCACGGCCACGAACTATAGTGAAAACTCTTGGAAACTATGAAACATATATATATATATATATATATATATGTGTGTGTGTATATATCTTTTTCAAAGGACAAAAAAAAAAAGAAAAAATGAGGAAAAATATTCGTGTGTTCGAAAGTCACGGCATCGGTTGTCTCTTGTACGTCCGCCGCATGTGCGACCATTGACAAATGAGTTTAGAATTCTCGTACGACAAGCATGCGAGAACGCGCGCGCGTGAACGAATGCCCCGGAAAACATTCACATAAATCCTCACCGTTCCATCCATCACGCAGGATCGTACTTACGTACGTATGTTACGTACGTATGTATGCCCATATACATATACATATATATATGTATACATAATACTAACGTACGTGTTAGTGTAAGTCTCGAAGTGTAGGTATATCGCGTGAAAATCTCATTCGAGAAGTCGAAGCTCATACTGGCGCTTAACGTTTCGCATTAATTGAACGCAAATTTCTATCCTTCCACTTTTTCAATAATACTAATCACCTTTGTAACACTTACAACGTTAGAATGAACTTATATCTTTTCTTTTTCTTTTTCTTATTTTTTCTTTCTCTCTCTTTCTTTTTCCCTTTCTCTCTTTCTCTCTTTTTCTTTTCCAAGACATACGTATACATTATATATATATATATATATATATATATATATATATATATATATATATATATATATATATATTAATTTTTAAAGTTTAAATATTAAATGTATATATTAAATATTATATTTATATATTATATAAATATTAATTAATATATATATATACATATATATTGATTAACAATAAATTTTTAATTAAATAATAACTTTTCTAAACTGTTTAAAAATGATAAAATTTAATTTAAATAAAAATCTTTTTAAATTCTTTAATAATAGCAAATTTTAATTTAAATAAAATCTGTCAATAAATCTCTTAAGTAAAGTCTTAAAAAATAATAAATTTTTATTCTGATTAATATTTATTATTTATATATATATATATATATATATATATATATATAATTATAATATTATAATATTATTATATATATATGTATATATACGTAACAAATTTTATGAGAAATTATTTTTTCGCAATTGTGTGCGAATGCAAGATTTAAACGTAAATAATTTCTAATTAAATCATAATAATAAATTATATAACAATATTTATCTATAAAATAATTAACATATGTATATAATATTACTAATATACATATAACTATATACATATAACAAACTATTGAATTGTAATGAAAAATAAAAAGAAAAAAAAATTTATATAAAAAAAAAGAATCAAGGAGTTGCACTATGGCACAGATAAAAAAATCAAACATAACAACAAGAGATTCCGTTCGACTAGGAAAGTTCAATGAAAAAAAAAAAAAAAAGAAAAAATTTAAAAAAAAAAAGAAAAGACAAAAAACCACACTCATCTAACCAGTTCAAAATGATAATAATACTCGTATTTAGATTCGAGAAGCGTGCAAGCACCGCTAAGAAAATATCTACCGTTTCCCCATTGTGTGTCATTTACGTCTTCAACTTTATGTCCCTTTCCTTTGTACATTATTGCGCTATTATCGCAACGTTCCTGGCTGTTTTATTGAATACATAAATAAATGAAGAAATTGCAGGTAGTATTGAATCGTGACAGGGCAAGTATTATGCCTCCATCTCTGTTCACCGCAACTTTTCTTTACATCCTCCTCCTCCTCCTCCTCCTCCTCATCTTCTTCCTCACTCACCCTCTTCACGTTCCCTCACCCATACTGGCATTCACCGATCTCCTATAACTCCGTTCTACCCCGCCATTCCGTATTTCCATTATTTTCTTGTTCTCTGAACATTCGTACAGTCCTATAACGTTCTTCCTCTCTTCCACCATTTGGCTCTTTCTACTCTTAGCACATGCTCCTGTGCTATGGCGTTTACGAGTCCACTTGCTCTTGGTATAATGTTATAATCAGACCGTTTTACTACCCACGCTTCTCTACGTGCCGCTGAATAAACGCTCGACAAACGTTCCGCGTATCGTCGTCGAGATCTTGGATTCCCAGGACGGTACTTCTCTTGGATTTAACAAGAGTAACGATATGATAGAAGTGCGATAGAAGTCTATTCGATTGAACTTTAAGCCATCGAGTAAGTTTACGACTGACAGTAACGTTCTTATTACCATTTATATATATATATATATATATATATATATATATAAATATGTATGAATTTATATTTAATAAATGCATCAACTCTATTAGTAAACTGATAATGATATTCTTATTACCATTTATATATATATATATATATTAGGGGGACCAGAAAATAATGTCGTTTCTGCGCATGTCGATATTTGATTGTTAAAAATTGTTAAAAATTTATTCGTTTGAATTTAATTTAAGAAAGCGACATTACTTTCCATCCCCCTAATATATATTTATATATATATATATACATATAATAATTATAATATATGCATTATATATATTAAATATATATATATACATTTTTTATTTATAAATTTACATATATATAATTAATAGGTATATAAAATATCTATAAAATAAATATTATATTATATAATGTATATATATATATATCACTTCTATTTATTAATTAAATATTTTTATTAATTAATGATGAATATTTTGTAAAATATATGGTCAATATATAAAAATATTTTGATCACTAATAAATAATTAAATCTCACTGTTGCAATAATATTGCGTCAATTACACATATTACATATTGATACTCTATTATCAATATTAATAATTGAATTAAAATATTAATTAAATGTTTATAAAATACTGACCGAATAAATAATAGCTTATTTATATTATGAACGTTTGAACTTTCTCTCTCTCTCTCTCTCTCTCTCTCTCTCTCTCTCTATCTCTTTATTTCCCTCTCTCTCTCTCCTTCTATAAATATTAATATAGGATTCATAATATGATCGATTAACATTCATTATTTTTTTTATCTTCAGGATTGTATACATTAGAAGATCAACTTCACGATCACGAGATCGTGATACCACGTAAGGTTAGCCATAAAGGCGAGTTAATCTCGCATAACGTGAGTCATCATCACGACGAGGATGGAACTGAGGTACATTATCGGTTGTCAATAGCCGGCAAAGAGTATCATATCGAATTGACAGCTGCCAAAGACTTCATCGGGCCGAGCATGATAGTTGAAAGGCATAAACGTGATTTCCACGTACGTACGCCGCCAAAAAATCGTTCAAGCAAATGCCATTATCGTGGATTCATTCGTGATCATCCAAACTCTCGAGTTGCTTTATCAGCCTGCGACGGTCTGGTAAGTTTCCTTCTTTTCTTTTTTATCTTCTTCTTTTTCCTTTTATTTTTTATTTATTTATTTTTGTTCTTTTCATTGAACTTTATTAACCCACTCGTGAATAACTTGAATTATACATTCTATAAATAGATAAATAGATATATAGATAAATAGATAGATATTATTTTATATCCAATTTTATTCTCCAACATGACGTTCAATTTAAGATGATAGATAAAATATATTATTAATCTTTTATCCTCAACAAATTCGAAAAGTATTTGTTGAAAAAAATTTATCACCATTTATTTACAAACTACGAAAATTAATTAGGTATAAGAATAAATAATAATTATTAACATTCAACGTTCATTTAATTATTTAATATAATTATATATTATTAATTTCATTATAAAATTATATATACACACATAAAAAATTTTTATAATTGAATAATATTATTGCATGTATAATTCTATATACTACGTATAGGTACTTACTTATGTTTCTGGCGTTCAAAAAATTGACATTTTTTGGGAATTTATTTTTTTTCTTTTTGCCCTTACTTTTTTTTATTTCGAACGCGAACAAATTCAATTTGTTTGCGTTCTAATGATTCTAAGTTGTTACTTGACGTTTTATTTGTATAACAAAAAAAGAAAAAAAAAAAAAAAAAAAAAAGAAAAATATTTTTCGTCTCCATGGATATTGATGGTACACATAAGCTCTGTCGTAATTTGCAACAATGTCGGACTCCGTACGAAAATTCGGGCAGCCATTAGCAGTCATCCTACAGAAAGACAATATTATTAAAATTTCAATATTGTCTTGCTAAACAATGTCAGAGCTAATAGTGGCGTCAATTGATATTTTCGAACTCGTGAAAAATAAAAAAAAAAAATTAGACCATTATAAGAGAAAAAAGAAAAAATAATAATAATAATAATAATAATAAAGAAAAACGTTAAGTTTTTGAGAAAAGTTGTCGAACTTTCGTCTGCTATTGTCAATGTTCATTAAAGTGTTTAGATATGTGACTGGATTAGTCACTGACCGCCATGAAAATCTTGCGTAGCAACTGAATTATTAACTATCGGCGAACTGAACTGTGGTCACGACGCATTAACCATAATCAGGGTCATATATCTCCTCGTTTATATTCTTTGCGTACCGATCGAACATGAAGTTTCAGACATTAAAAGAGAGAAGGGAAGAGAAAGAGAGAGAGAGAAAGAGAGAAAAAGAGAGAGAGAGAGAGAAAGAGAAAGAGAGAGAGAAACCAAAAGAAATTCTCCGCTCTGAATGGCTTGAAATTCACGAGCACCAAGACAGCGGTGTGTGTTACGCAAAATGGTGCTACTTATTCAACAAGCAAATAACTCATGACAGTTTTCGTACGCAACAAGCTTACGGATCCGGCTAAACAAGAAACTAAAAGAAAGGTGAGATGCAAAAAGTGAGAGAGAGAGAGAGAGAGAGAGAGGGAAAGAAAGAGGGAGAGAGAGAGAGAGAGGTGGAGATTATTTGATTTTCAAATAATTATATTTCAAACGTAAATTAAGAAAAATAATAATGCCGAGTATTAGAGATATAGAAGACAAAAGCGAAAAAAAATAAAATAAAAGACAAAAGATCTAATGAAAAAAACAAAAAAAGAAAAAGAAGAAAAGAAACAGGGGGAAAAAAAGAACAAAAAAGCTTAAATTGGATACGAGAATAGACATAACGAACTGCGATCTGGCCTACTGTGTTGTAGTTATGGCTGTCAACTTTAAATGAGATCAGCAAAATTATCTTGACTTTCTAAGAATATTTATACACGTTTTATTATCGTTTTATTCATATATATATATATATATATATATATATATATATATATATATATATGTATGTATGTATGTATGTATGTATATATACGTATATATGTTATATTCGCCACGTTACAATCATATTTTGCGATCGTTATAGAACGGACATTTTCATTACGAATGGAACATGATAAAGTCGAGATATTTATTGCTATAAATTACAATGAGAGATAATCTTGATTAAAAGATAAAAGAATTATTTTATTAAATAAACGTTTCGTATAATGATATCTTTAAAGGTGACATCCAATTTAGATTTGAATTTATATTCAATGTTCTTCGGTTTTTACTCATTTTTATTCATTAGTGTTGTTTTTTAATTTTTATTCGATGTGATACCTTTTTTTTATTTTTTTTTTTTTTTTTTTTTTTTTTTATTTATTTATTTATTTTTACTCAATATCGTTCATTTCTGAAATTTTTTTTCAATATCGTTAATTTGAAAAATTTTTGTTCTATATTTTAAAAATTCTTATTTGATATTATTCATTTTTAAAATTGTTATTCAATATTGTCGATTTTTTTAAATTGTCACTCAATATTGTAAATTTTTTAAATTGTTATTTAATATCGTTTATTTTTTAAATCGTTATACGATATTGTTCATTTAAAAAATTTTCTTTCAATATCGTTCATTTCTCAAATTTGTATTGGACATTGTTCATTTTTAAACTTGTTACTAAATATTGATTATTTAAAAGCTCTATTCGGTATTGTTCATTTAAAAAACTTTTATTCAATATTCCTCACTTTTGTTTTAATTTTTATACAATATCGTTCATTTTTAAAATGTTCGATCAATATTTGTCATTTTTTAAATTTTTGTTCAACGTTGTTCATTTTCAAAATTATTACCCAATACTTTTTCATAGATATAACAAATCATTGTCCCATGGAGCTGCTGCATATGACAAAAAATGGTAACGTTGTATTAACACGTATCAAACAAATGATTTAATCGATCGAAAATTCATAAAAAATGTATTCAAAAATTAAAACTATTACGTACAGCATGAGAGATATGAATCACCGCAAAGTAGCTTCTATCGATCCTTCTCCAACGCACTTTTTATGCGGAAACGGAAAACGCGACCATCCATCAGAAAGCTATTCTCTTCCTCATTCAGAAGCTGCCAGGCATCGCGTTGAAATTTATGAATTTTTACCGTACCATTCTAAAAAAAATAAAAAAAAAAACAAAAAAAAAAAAAGAAAAAACAGGATGAGGAAAGAGAGAGAGAGAATGAGAAAAAATTTATCTAACTAGAAACAACATCAAAATTTCAGAGAGAGATAGATAGATAGATAGAGAGAGAAAAAAAGAGAAAGAGAGAGAGAGAGAGAGACAGAGAGAGAGAGAGAGAGAGAGAGAAAATATTTATATTTATGCTCATGATAAAGTTGCCTGTGGTGAAGTATAAAACTGTAAGAATAGATCACGAATATATATATATATATATATATATATATATATATAAACTTTTGCAAAATAAAGTATGAACGTTTATGGTAGGAAGAATGAGAAGTAAATAAAAAGTAAAATAAAAAGTATTTAAGCGACTTAAGAAACGAGAAAGGAGTAGAGATAAAAAGGAGACAGTCTGAACGGAACTAAAACTGATGGAAAATTTTCATTCATGAATTAAATAAAAAAGAAAGAAAAAAAGAAAAAAAAAAGAAAAAGAAAAATATATATATATATATATATATAGATAAATAAACAGATGTTATAGTTGATATTGTATACGAATGATAAGATGTGAGTAAATCGAAAAAGAAAAAAGCAAGAAAAAAAAAAGAAAAAACTATAAATTCTTCAACGTGAATATTACAAAAATATAGAATAAAAATTGAATGATTAAATAAATAAGTAAAGTGAAGCAAAGTAAGTAACTGTGCGAATTTAAAATGTGCCAAAAGAGAAAGAAGAAAGAAAAAAAAAAAAAAAGAAAAAGAAAATATAAAACAAATTTTAGCGGAGCGAGAGGACGAAATGTGAAGGAGGAAAAAAAGGAAAAAATGAAAAACAAAAAAACAATAAATAAATAATAACGATAATAATAAAAAAAAAAAAAGGAAATGAAGAGAAGAAAAGTAAGTACTAAGAGTAATAAGAGACGAGTGATAAGATAATGAGAGAAAGAGATAGAGAGAAAAATAGAGAAAGACAGAGGATGATGAAACGAAGAAAGAGAGAAAGAGAGAGAGAAGAAAGAGAGAGAGAGAGAGAGAGAGAGAGAGAGAGAGCGAATGGTAAAACGAAAAAAGAGAGAGAAAAAGAGATAGAGATAGAGAATGATAAAACGAAGAGGAGAGACAGAGAGAG
Organism: Vespa mandarinia; assembly: GCF_050613455.1. Classification (NCBI taxonomy): domain Eukaryota; kingdom Metazoa; phylum Arthropoda; class Insecta; order Hymenoptera; family Vespidae; genus Vespa; species Vespa mandarinia. The sequence continues at coordinate 1,489,137 of NC_140829.1, read as the reverse complement.
AGAGAGAAAAAGAGAGAGAGAGAGAGAGAGAGAAAAGATGATAAAATAGAGAAGAGAAATAGTCAAGGATGAACAATGGATAGATGAGCGCTAAGAGTAACGAGGCGAAGATCGCGGAGGAGTTCAGTCGTTGTAAGAAGAAGAAGAAGAAGAAGGAGGAGGTGGAGAAGGTGGAGCCTCGGAGCATGCATCAATTCAATTTGCTCCCAGCTTCCAGATAATGATTTAATTTGCCGCGGCTTGGCAGATTTATGACGGCACACCTAGTCGCCTCCTCGTCGTCGTCGTCGTCGTCGTCGTCGACGTTGTCGTTGTTGTTGTTGTTGTTGTTATTGTTGTATTGCGTTATATTGTGTTGTGTTATACTGTGCTGTATATTAGTAACTTCGTCTTATGTTACAGGAAATATAAACACATAGACATATACGTACGTATATAAATGTAAGTAAGTAAGTGTCTTTAGTACTTGTCCTTATCGTTTGTTCAGAACCCTTTTCTTCGGTACTCCCTTACTACGAACTTTTCTATATTTATTTGATTATAGGTATTGATATATATATATATATATATATATATATATATTTATTTATCTATTTATTTATTTATTTATATTACATGTATATATTATGTAGTTATAATATATGGTATAATATATATAATTATATATATTATACATATAGATATATAATTTATATAATGTATTTACATTTTATATGAATTTAAATTCTTTCTATATATTTATAAATGGTATCTATTTGTTTGTACTTTAAGCCATCCAATAATTCTTATTATCATTTATACATACATACGTATATATATATATATATATATATATATATATATATAATTATATATATGTATAATATGTATATATTTATATATATATATATATATAATTTAATTATATAATTAATTATATGATAAAATATATAATAAAATTATATATATATAATTTTATTATATAATTTAATAATATAATTTTTATATTTATAAATTTACATATATACAATTTTAATTATATATAAATATAATTGTATTTATATCTATATTATAACTACTTTGCTTTTAATATATTCATATTTATAAGTACTTTAATTTATAAGTACTTATAAATAATTTAATTTATAAGTACTTTGTTTATAAGTACTTTAATTCATATATACAATTTACATATATACAATTAATAATTATATATAAATATAATTGTATTTATATTTATATTATAATTACTTTGCTTTTAATATATTCATATTTATAAATACTTTAATTTATAAGTACTTTATTTATAAGTACTTTAATTCTAGAAAAAAATATCGAACATTTTCATTTCTATAAAAGGTCATATATTCTCATCCAATAGATAAAATAATTACTAAATTATCGACAAATTATATCATTGATTAATCGATCTCAAAAATCAAATAAGATCTAATTATTATAAAGATCTATATATTATTATAAAGTTCCACGATATAATGACATGAATGTTATCGTGTAATCAGACTATCATTTGTTATTTGTCTTTACGATAATAGAATTATTCGATCGAGTAGAATATTCTAATGTTTATTAACTATTTCATTAATATATACGTATATCTGCATATCGAAAAATATCTATATTATGCTAAAGGTCCACTTATTATAAATATAACCTTTCGTACTTTGTATCAGTCATTGCATATTACATCTTTTTAAATTCGTTTCCATAGGGAAAAGAAAAAAGAGAAAGAAAAGAAAAGAAAAAAAAAAGGCAGAATTTAAATCTACGGAAACGGTTACTTACTTTTGCACGGTAGATAGGTCGATCGCTCATCGAACTGCAAATATTAAAATGTGAATAACGAGATTTGTGATTCATTAAAGGTCGAAAGGCGAACGTTAATTAAAGTCAAACGAGGAATAAGGAGATCAAAAAGGGACAACGAAGAAGACGAGAGAGAGAGAGAGAGAGAGAGAGAGAGAGAGAGAGAGATAGACGTTTATAGATACTAGAAAGGATAAAAGGAAAATGAGAATATTAAAGAGTTCGTATAATTAGTTGCTGATTGCAGGCAGCCTCGTAAAAATACGAGAGTACTTACCGATCAGGGATGTAATTAAAATGAACAATGGCGAATCAGTAGATAAAGAGAAAAAAAGAGATTATGAAAGAGTGATAGAGAGAAAGAAGGAATGAAGAATAATGTTATCTTTTAAATCGTCGAGAAAATATTTCTTTGTATTAAATATCTCCTATTTCTCGAACGTATCGATTTATAATCTTCGACGACTTTTTTTTTTTTTTTCTTTTTTTTTTTTTCAACGACAAGTTAAAAGGAAGGACCAGTCACGTTTACTTTCTTCAAAGAAATAAGATTAATAAATGAATCGTAGGAAGCGGAGAGGGTTTGGAATGAGGAGGGAGGGGCTTTGGCTATGGTGGGTGTAAGATGTTTAAAAAAAAAAAAAAAAAAATCATAAAGTAGTGGGGAAATGATTTCGTTTAATGTTTATTATTTCGTACAAGACGAAAGCACGCTCGTCGAAAGAATATAGTTTGACCTTTATCAAATGTTTAAAAGTAAAGTATGCGGAACGTGATGTGCTATCGCGAGATGAAAAATTGTTTCGTTGAAAATGTTTTGAAGGGCTTACATCGTAATTTAACGATATCATTCTAAAAATGATACGTATACCTGTCGTTTATAATACGCTTTCAATCGGTCTTTCATGTATTTTATTTACGGTTTAAATATAAGATGAACAAATCCAGAACAGAATCCATATTGATCCGTATTCTTTTATTTATAAAAGCTATATTTTGTGATTGATGATAAATTTTTTTTCACTTCATATAGAATTTACAAAAAGAAATTTTGTTGCATAAGATAGAATTAAAAAAAAAAAAAGAAGAGGGGGAAAAAAATTAAGTGAGATTTTTTTTTTATTAATTCTTCATCTTTACCTTATAAAGCGCTCTGAAACTTTGTTCAGTATAATAAAGAAAAATTATTCAATTAACAAATTTATCAAATTATAAAAATATTTCTTTGAATAATTCTATTTTGTGTATGTGTGTGAATGTGTGTGTGTGTGTATGTGTATACACACAGATTGATTTTACATTAAAGCCTAATAGAATATCTTGTTTATTAGCAGCAATGGAAAAAAAAAAAATATATATATATATATATGTTAAAAAAAAATTTACTATTTCGTATCGAATATTTTTAAATTATAGATATAATTTGCAGACAGATTCTTATTTCTAAAAAAAAAAAGGGACATTTTAAAAATTTTTACTTCTTTTTTATGATACTTTTTAAAGATACTTTAATAAATATTCTAATTAGTTATTTTTTAAAAAATATATATATATATTAAACGAGTACAGGCCTAAAGTTAATAATAAATGAAATTTTAATGAAAGAAATAATAAATGAAATATTAAATATGTCTGATGTATATTATACAAACACAGAATGAACTTTTCCTTTTAATGAATATTTCAACTGTAAGCTCATTCTAGAAAGATATTTACTATTTCAAATTTCTTCATTAAGACGATACTTTTACAAATTTTCCTTCTTCATTTTGATTATTTCTGATTATTTATTTTCTCTATGAATTTAATCAAATGTTTCTGCATGTTAATTGCAGATTAAGGGATTAGTCGAATATCTCGTTTGTTAGCTGCTATAAAAAATATATATATATATATATATTGTAAATTATATATGAAGAGTACAAAATATAATATACAGGATACATTGGCAATTTAAAGATTTTTAATTTTTCTTACAGAAACATTATATTTTCTTTTCTTTTAATTAATTATAAATATTTTAATGAATAATCTTTAAAAACTGAATAAATCAATATTAATCTATAAAGAGATAATGATTAATCTGTGAAATATATTATGTAGACAGGAACGTGAAGAATAATTTTATTAAAATTTAATGGTAATAATTTTACTAAAACTAAAACTTAGAAGAATTAAAAATAGAAATTATAAATGAAGTTAATCAAATAACACCTGAAATATTACAAAATATACAAAGAAGTATAATTACTAAACGTCAATTGTGCATTCAATAAAGTAGTAAATATTTATGATATATTCATAAATGTTTACTATAAATATATAATATAATATAACATAAAGTATTAACTTTAAGCCTGTACTCGTTTAATATATATATTTTTTTAAAGATACTTCATTAAAGTATCTATTAAAGTATCTTAAAAAAGTATTATAAAAAAGAAATAAAAATTAAAAAAATTATTATAAAATATCTAATTAATTCAATTGGATCGAAAATGGAATGATTTATTTTATACAATATTTGATATATAAAATCATGAAATATTTTTTAATATTTGTTTTTTTTTTCCTATTGCTTTTAACGTAACGTAATATTTAACTGAACCATGATTTTTAATTACTATCTTGTATATATAAAATAATTGTAAAAAGTACGATTGATAAAACGATATTGTTTAGAATTCGTATTTACGAGACAAGTAAACGATACATAATCATTTTGAATGACATTTTTTAAATATTTAATATATAGAATCATGAAACTTTTCTTCGTTTACTATTTTTTTGTTATTCCTAACAAACGAGACATTCAACTGGCTCTTGATTTATAATCAGTCTGTTGTATACGTAGAATAATCATGAACATTAAGAATGGAAATTACGAATATTTATTTACGAAGAAAATAAACAAAGTATAATCATTTTAAATGGTATCTTAAAATATTTGACGTATAGAATCACGAGACTTTTCTTAATATATTTTTTTTTTTGTTATTTCTAACAAACGAGATATTCAAATGATTCTTGATTTATAATCACTGTCATATATATATATATATATATAAAATAATCATGGACAGTGGGAGTGGAAATTACGAATTCTTATTTACGAAGGAAATAAACGAAGTATAATCATTTTAAATGGTAGCTTTCGAAATGGTATACGAATAGTATGATTTCGCGTATAAGTCTTCGTAGGAATATCCATCTATGTAGGTGTATATATATATATATATATATATATATACATAGGTACCTATATACATATGTATACGCCTACGTGCAAACACGTCGTCATGTCGTTTATGTATTTGTAAACAGGAGCAAAAGCCGAGTGTAATTGGCAGCAATACGTAATGTTCGATAATTTCAAGCGTACAACGTTAACAGCGATATCCCGTGGGTTAATCTCGTCCGTGGTACCACTAATTTCTCATGGCACCTAACACTGAGATAGAATTGAATCTAATGATGATTATACCCTTTTCGTACTGTCTATATTCAATAATAATTACATCGGATTAATGTCTCTAGAGAATATGGAAGATATCATTTTCGTATTTCTAATTAGAAAAAAAAAAAGAAAAAAAGAAGAAGAAAGAATCAATTTCTTTCATTTGCGCTCGTAGATCTTCTTTTTTCTTTTGATTTTTCTTTTTTTTTCTGTCAACAAAAAATATCCATAAAATACACCGATAACATAGAACAGTTAAATTAATCACTAGATCAATATCTCGTTCAATAATACAAAATGATCTATGAGTATTTACATATATATACATATATATATATATATACGTCACGTTTAACAAATTAACGAAAACGTTAATAAATTGTCTAGAAACGTGGGCGCGCACTCGCTTTCATTTTAACTTATTATTTTTATTTTCCAATCGTAAATTAAATCGCATATACCTACGTATATTTGATTTTAGAAAGGGGATAAAAATCGAATTTAAAGAAGAAAAAAAAAAAAAAAAGAAAAAAACAAAGAAAGAAGGAGAAACAATGAAAAATAAAAAATAAAAAACAACAATATCGTATCAATTTTCAATCGACGCGATACAATCGATCGAACGTAGCAATAAAATTGAAATTTTTTTTTTCGTTAACTCTCAGGTCTCACGTCTAAGATATTATCTACCACGAAATATCACGAGAAGACACGGGTAAATCCTTCACCCTTAACCCCTCCTCGACCCTAGATCCCTCATTCCACACAATCACTCGTATCGCTTCAACGATAAAGATGTCTACGAAAGAACGGCCATTATCTATTTATTTTCACATGGAGGACATTTTAAACTTGCAGTGCAACGTATCGGTGGCTCCTCTTCTTGCCCGGCTGTGAGAGAGAATCTTATCAAGAAAAAGACAGTAGTCCGTGTCTCTCTCTCTCTCTCTCTCTCTCTCTCTCTCTTTTTCTATCTGTCTTAGTCACTAATACATACACACAAATACATAGACGTATTCTCGCCTAAGAAGATAAACACGGACTCCCGTATTACGTAAATAAACAGATGCGCGATTTTATCTAGCACCATATTTTAAGCGGTACCTTTTTAACCCTTATCTCGAAACGCACGCAAAAGAAAATAGCGACAGGACAGAAGGACTTTCTCAGTGGATGAACGCCCTCGGAATATCGTCTCTCCATGCTCCAGTATGAGAAGTAAGAGAGAGAGAGAGAAGGAGATATTTATTAAATTTCCAGGAACGATAAACTTTTACTCACTTTAGTTACAACAGAAGCCCGCAAAGTGTTACATGCTTCTCCTATGTTCTTTTTCTTCTCTTCCTATCGAATATTTCGTTCCACATTTTCTTC
>NC_140829.1:1435000-1475000 GCF_050613455.1 Vespa mandarinia | reverse complement strand
TCTCTCTCTCTCTCTCTATCTCTCTATCTCTCTCTCTCTCTCTCTCTCTTTCTCTCTTTATCTCTTTAGCTTTCTTTTATTCTCTTTTCGATGATTAAAAAGCTTTGAAACTTGAAAATATGATTCCATTGGATAATTTAAGACCACAAAGTACGTTTCCTGAAGCATTCGGAAAATTAACTTTTCCTTTTAATAAATATTTCGACTGCAAACTCAAGTCAAATGTTCTAGAATTATATTTATTATTTCAAACTTTTTTTATTAAGACGATCCCTTTACAAATTCTCCTTCTTCGTTTTGATTATTTCAGATTATTTATTTTCTCTTTTCTATATTATTTATTTTCTTAATCAAATGTACGTACATATTAATTGAAAATTAAGGGATCAGTCGAACATTTCGTTTGTTAGCTGCAATAGAAAAAAAAAATATATATATATATATATATATATTAAGAAAAATTACATCATTTCATATATCGAAAATTTTAAAAGCACGAAATATTATATTCAAAATAAATCGAAACTTTAAAGATGTTTCATTTTTTTTACAGAAATACTTTGTATTTTAGTTTCTTTTAATTAATTAGATACTTTAATGAATTATCTTTAAAAAAATCATCAAACCGATATAAGTCTATATATATATAAAAATAATGATTAATTTGTGAAGTATGCTATGTAGAAAGAAAAAGTAATTGTAATTTTTACAATTAATTAAATTGAAATTTAGGAAAAATTAACTAGGAAAAATTATAAACGCCATTAATCGAATAACATTTGAAATATTACAAAATGTATAATAGACATCGATTATGCATACAAGAAAAAATAGTCGGCGCTTTCAACATTTATTGATTTAAATAAGCTATTTATTTTCTTCTTTTTTTTTTTCTTATTATTTCAAATCAATTTTAAAGTTTTTTTCTTTTCGATTAATCAACGTTAATAAGATAATAAATAAACTTATTGTAAGATCGTTTTGTACGTATTTGATTTTTTCATTGCCTCTTAAGATCGTTTATATTGAAAATAATTATAAACAATAATATCTCGTTAATTATTAAGATCTAACAGATCAATATTTGTTTAATAATTTTTTCAAAATAATTGATCGACTATTAATATATTTGACGAACGAATAAAACATTTTCTTTGATACAAATATAAAATTATTTTTCTATTTGCTTCTAAGAAGGTAGAGCATTAAATCGGCCCTTAATTTATAATTCACATTTATACCGACGCTTGTTAAATCGCAAGTATAAATCATGAAAAGAGTTAGGTCTGACGAAAAAGGATAAAAAAAAAAAGATAAAAAAAAAATAAATAAAAAAAAAACGAAAAAAAAAAAAAACATATGGCAATGAATTATTCCATATATCTTTTAGAAAATATTGTTTATCATGAAAAATATTGTGGAAAAAAAAAATTGAGTATGATGCGATGAACGCTTTAGAAAAGAAAAAAAAACATTTAAAAAAGAAAAAAGAAAAGGAAAGAAATAAAATGGAAGGATAAATCCGAGAGATAAGTCGGTGAACCATAATCAAGATGGTACATGTTAGAGAAGACGTAAAATGCGGGGTAAGGGCTAAGAAAAAGTAAGGGGATAATTATAAAGCGGTTTTCTTCGGTTCGATATAACGCAAGAACACGTGGGAGAAAGAGCGTACACCATTGGTATGCTCTTAAACAGCAAGGAATATAAATTATCTTACGATGTACACGGGATTAATCGAATTCTGTAAAATGGGACAACTAAAACGTGACCGCATATAAATATACAGGGTGATACTTCAACACGTGGATCACGTTTCAAGAGTACTTTTGAAATAAAAATAAAAACGAAAGGAAACGAAAGGAAACGAATTTTTTTGCAAAAATGTTTCTTCTCGCATTTATTTCTCTTCATTTTCTTCTTTCATTTTATCTTCTTCTATTTCAATTATGAAAATACAATTTGTTTGGAAATAATTGTCATAAATCGTTCGCCGGATCTTATCTTAAATCGAAATGAAAAAATATTTCATATTGTTGAAAAGATAAAGGAGCAATTATCTTGAGTTTAGATAAAAGATGATTAATATTTGAATATCTTCTGTTAAAGTAAAATAACAGACATATATATATATATATATATATATATATATATATTAATGGAAATGAAAATATAAATAATTCTATCATCCGTGTAAAGGAATTTCGTTGAATTCTGTCATCGTTAAACGTTTTAAGATACACCCTATATACATATTTCATATCTTTCATACTACATGAGTCTCATATTGTGGCGAACCAATTAAACTGCTACGGAAGGATACAAATGGCTTTTTAGTCGGGGACTCAACCGGCACGTGTTTGCTTATGATTAGTCGCAATTCTCTGAAGAAGAACGTGACTGTGTACAACGAAGTAACGGATGTTCAAGATAGATCGCCAGATCGACGATAACGTTCTTATTTATTTCCTATTCGCAAATGAAATTAACCGATTTCAACTTTGGATCAATTTTGAATGGAAATTTCAAATTTTTAAATATTCGTATATATGAGTGTTCATTTGTTTGTTTCAATTGGATTAGCATATTTCAAAATAAAATCATAACTAAATTGAGTACAAATAATTATATCGAATTATTTTTTATCTATTCTTTAAACAGATATATATATAATATTTATAAAATATAATTTATAAAATTTTATATACGTATAAGAGAATATATTATGAGAATATATGCATGAATATATTATACTCTTATGAAAAAAAAAAAAATGTAAAGTACAATCTTCAAAAAATATTTAGAGCTATATAGTATCGTGAAGAAAAAAATCTCTCCTTATATGTCTCTCCGCTCGATCGAACTTCAAGAGAGAAGTGAAAGAAGTTCAAAGAAGGCGAGATTCTTTCTCTTTGAAAAGTAGAAGGAGAAAGAAGAGAAGGAGAGAAGGGCGTGTGGAGGGAAAAAGAGAGAAAGGGTTAGAGAGTTATAGGAGAGAAGAAGAGAGGAGAGGAAATAAAGTAGGTAGGTGAGAAGAACGAGTCGTCTGGCCCCATACAGAGCTGAGTCATGTACTCATGGGCCTTTTTTGCCCATATGCTGTTGGGCCTTTGAGGAGAAGGCCTCTTTCCCCACTCTCATCTTCGACGACCTTCCTCTTAGATACCTATGTAAGATTGGCGCCATGATTTATTTTTCACGGTCCGCATTCGATGGCTAGGCAAAATAGCGAATTGCCTTCTCGACTCGTCTGCTATTTTCGTGCCCTTTTCATCTGGCCCTTTCTACTCAAGAGGATAAACCTTATCCTACTTTATTCTCGACTCTCCTTCTTTCTTTTTTTTTCTTTTTTTCTTTATTTTATTTTGCTTTGTTTTGTTTTGTTTTGCTTTTTTTTTTTTTGCTTTTTTCTTTCCGCTTCTTTCTTTCGTTTTTTTGCCCTTATTTCATTCCCGCATTTCGATATCCGTTACCAATGTTCAAAGGAACACGACGAGAGAACCGGAACGACACTGATCGATGTTCAACCTCTGATACAAATCTTGCACTTTCAGCGTTACCATCGACATTTAACACTTCTCATTTTTCTTTTATCCGATCGCCGCTTAAAATTTAATCGTATTTATTAAATTAATCCAGTCGTATAACGAATGATAAATTTTATTATTTCGATTTAATGATTTAAAAAAGACAATATAAAAAGCAAAGAATAATAAAGGCAAGATATATTTTCAAATTGCTCATAAATAATCGTTTGAAACGTGAACATTAAAATGTTATCGTGCAAAGTTATTATTATAGAAGAAGAAAGTGGAAATATTTCTTACTAAAAAAAAAAAAAAGAAAAAAAAAAAAAGAGAAATAAATAAATAAAAAATAAAAAATGAAAGAATTATTATAGAAGGAAAAAGTAGAAATACTTTTGCTTATTTGTTACAAAAAAAAAAGAAAAAAAAAAAAAAACAATTAAAAGGGAAAAAATTATTATAGAAGAAAAAAGTGGAGATATTTCTACTTATTTGTTACAAAAAAAAATAAAAAGGTAAAAATAAAAAAAGAAAAGAAAAAGAGAAAAAAAGGAAAAAGTTATTATAAAACAAAATATGAAAATATTTTTGCTCATTTGTTATAAAAAAAAAAAAAAAAAGAAGAAGAAAAAAGTATAGAAAAAGAAAGTAGAAATATTTCTACTCATTTGTTACAAAAAAAAAAAAAAAGAAAAAAAAAAAAAGAAAAAGAAAAAAAAAAGAAAAAGAAACGAGGAAAAGAAAAAAGAAAAAAAAAAGAAAAAAGCTAAACCGTTCGCTGACAATTCCCAATGTCCTGTTCCTCAAGAGGAGCAATAGTTTTAGCAGGATATCTCTCTTCGATCGGGCCAAACTTGTCCGTATCTGAAAGAGAAACTGTAAGCTGGAGAGACGCGTCTGCGGGTAAGACGAGACCGACCTGGTTTTGTGTTTCAGGCGGGTGTGCTACACAGCGCGGATGGCGAGTTCTGGCTGGAACCAGTCGCCGTATTATCGAAGAAAGGGGAACTAAGAAAGGAGGAGGAAGAGGAGGAAGAGGAGGAAGAGGAGTTGAAGAAGGAGGAAGAAGAGATGGAGAAGGAGAAAGAGGAGGAGGATGAGGAGGAGAAGAAGAAGTTGGAGAGACACGAGAGAAGACGGAGAAGGATAGAAAAAGATTCGAACAAGGAGGAAGAGAGAAGAATAACGAATACCGAGAAGGATAGAAACTCTTGGATCCGCAATGTACCTTCTTCCGGCGACGGCAAAGGTGCTCGTCCTCACCTCGTTTTCCGGCGGGCAACCGAGAAACGAAGGCGTGAGGTTGGCGCCGGCCTGCCAGCTCGAGCAGCCAGACGCCGGCGCAAAAAGAAGAAGAAACAGGAGAGAAACTGCGGCACCCGCGGTGAGAGAATACGACCTGACATCGGCAATACCTTTATTTATTTATTTACTTACTTTTTTTTTATTTTTCTTTTTCCCGTAATTCTTCTTCGCTCTCTCTCTCTCTCTCTCTCTCTCTCTCTATCTATCTATCTATCTATCTATCTAGCTATCTATCTATCTTTCTGATTTTTGATTACGTCTGACTTCTGTGACGAAAAGTATCAAGTTATTTTAAAAGAACAAAACAAGATATCCAATAAATTAATATGAATTTATGTATAATATGAAATTATACATTATAGCTACCCTTACCTCTTCCTGCTCCTCCTTCTATCCCCCCCCCCTTTCCAACCCCTCCAATCATTTTTTAACTTAATAACTTGTCACTGATGTATCGTCGAGAAAACTTCTAAAATCCGTGTTTTAACATGTTTTCGAAATACTTCGTTAATACTTCATCCAGTTAATAAGATTTAATTATTTATGTGTATGTGTATATATATATATATATATATGTCGACGTTATGTTGTGACGTTAAATTCAAAATTTCGCGGGAACGAATATATGCATGTAACAACTTTGTATAGAAGGACAGTATGTTATTAAGATGAAAGGAATATTCATTTCCATAGGGGTCTGATCTAAAGCCACTTTGCAGTAGTGTCAAATGAAATCTTAATTACAACTTCAGAGATCGACCAATCTGCATAAATCATCGTACGGCAAAGCAAACGCCGAACGCGTCTCTCTATTAACGCGAAATTTTCTTCAACGGAGACACACCGATGGTAAAGAGAGATATACAGAGAGAAAAAGAAAAAGAGAAAGAGAGAGAAAGAGAGAGAGAAAAGATCGTTCGAGGTCCCTTGACGCGCCGCTCGATTAATATAAGCCAACGTTAAATACCTCGTTATAACAACCATTCGTCAAGAAGATTTACCGACGCGTTCCGTTATACGCTCGAGGTCACAATCGAGAATTTTTAAAGAAAGACGGTTGGTTCAATTTAACCCTAGAAAAATCAATGTCGTACGGCAATTAAATTCATACATGGATATTTTGCGCGTACCTATTTCATTGAAAAAAAAAAAAAGAAGAGAGAGAAAGATAGAGAGAGAGAGAAAGAGAGAGAAAGAGAAAAAAAAAAAAAAGAATAAAGACAAATGATCTCCTTCAAAGTTTTCCTCGATCCACTTTATGACGTTATTATAATTGATTCGACCAATGACGCATTTTTCAAGATGTTTGATTAGATCAAAATCTTTCCAGAACCACGACGATTGACGGAGACTCGTCTTGAGTGGCAAACGCAGCCTGGTCTGGTTCAAGTTCAAGGCCGAGGTCGAAAGAAACATCATCCAACAAAGTGGTGGCAACGTTCCAAGAGATCGATCAGTAGGCCACGTCACGTCGAGGCACTTGTAGTCGCAGATACGACGATGATGGCTTTTCATCAGGACGGTGACGTTGAGACTTATCTTTTGACGATAATGAATATGGTATCCTCACTCTATCTCGATCCTACCATTGGTAACTTCATTAACATAGTTGTCGTCAGGATCGTTCTCGTTGAAGATGAAGAGACCGAGGTATGGAAAGATGATTAAAAAGATATGTTCAAGTACGAATTAATCGATTATCGATCGAAGTGAATGAAAGAATAAAATAAAAGAGAAAAAAGAAAAAAAAAAAAAAAAAAAGAAAAAAGAAAAAAATAAAGCAAATCGAATTAAATCCGGCCGAGAAACTTTCCGATGCTTTATTTTATAAATATTACGAATATTATTGATATTACAAACTCTTCTATGACCAAAAGTTTTTATATTACATGTATCCTTGTCTTTGATAGTTCGCATAGTAACTTTTTTTCCTTTTTTTTTCGTGTTTTTTTTTTTTTCATGACTAACGCGTTGTAAATTTATACATTATTCCAGATCTGTTAATAATTTTCAACGACGTTTTGAGACAAAATTATTTGATCGAACAAAAGTAAACAAATATTTATTTAAAAATTAATATCTACTAATGATTTTTTTTCTCGCATGATCGAGCCGTTTGCCTTTTGTTGTTGTTTTTTTTTCTTTTTCTTTGTTTTTTTAGATTTTAAATATAAGAATTAACAATGACCTTTCCCCATTATACATTATCACGTATTACAGAAGTGCGATTACGTCTATAAATTTAATATACGCATGTACGTATGTTTGTCTATAATCAGCAAGGACTGGATATCACAGTGAATGCAGACAAAACCCTCTACAATTTTTGCAAATGGCAGCAGAAACTAAATCCAGGAGACGATTCGCATCCGAATCACCATGACGTGGCGATTCTCGTGACCAGAGAGGACATTTGCTCGAGAGCCAATACACCTTGCAGCACCCTAGGAGTGGCCCACGTGGCCGGCATGTGCCAACCTGATCGTAGTTGTAGCGTCAATGAGGACAACGGTATCACCCTCGCGCACACGATCACTCATGAACTTGGACATAAGTGAGCATGATCTTTGACAAGGAAAGAAAAGAAAAAAGAAAAAGAAAAGAAAAGAAAAGAAAAAAAAAAAAGAAGCAAAAGCATCTATTGGGTTTGCAAATTAATTGGTAGCCTTTGTTTCCATAAACTTTTTGTTTATTTATAAAAAAAAGAAAATAATAATAATAATAATAATAATAATGTACATTTTATTCTTCGAAACAATTGCCGTCAGTTTTAATATATTTGTCTCGTCTATCAGGCTATTTTTGAATACACACTTAAAAAAAAAAAAAAAAAAAAGAAAAAAAAAAGAAAATGATGATTTTAAACCACAAAAAATTCAATAAACGGTTGTATCAATGTTATTTGTCGTTTTTAAATGGGTATCGATTAAACGGTCTTGCAGTGACCGAAACGAATGGTAATTAAGAGATTAAATATATTGCACGATAGAAAAGTTTTTATCCATGGAAATATATAAAATCTGTTGTGACTTTTGTCGCATACGGCCGTCCATTGTCGTGAAACAAAAAGGATCACTTGGACGAATTAATTGTTCCTAATATCGGTCAGAATTAACAGTTTCATCGGATTTAAGTAGCTCATGTTATAACGATTACTTTCACATCCCGTCAAACGCACAACACCTTTTTTTCTGTGTAAAACGTTTTGCGGTTTGATACCGCTGATTCATTGGGATTAACCAACAATTTCCGCCCCCCCCCCATTTAGAATTATCACATAACATCCACTTCTCATCAACAGTTATGATTTTGAAAAAAAAAAAAATAAAAAAAAAAAAAAAAAAAAAAAAAAAAAAAAAAAAAAAAAGAATTGTGAAAGCAAAAAAAATGCTACGTGACGTAGCATATCTTTCTATTTCCTATACTCTGATCACGTATAAAATCCAACGAGCAATTTTCTAAATTTTATCCAACTTATGCGAACGATTAGAAATTGTTTGTTAGGTGACACGATGTCTTTCAGCAAGTTGTTTTTGTGTTTGATAAGCATTTCCTTTCAATAACTGATCCAATTACGTCGTCTTCAATCTTCTTTGAACACTTTAGAAATCAGATCCAAATTGCCACTACGAAATCTTCGATATCACTTTTTACTCATGCTGTAAGCATTAACATTTTCATTCAAAGCATTGCAAATCATTTTCATGATCTTCCTAAAGATTTTTCTCAATTGATAAGAAAACAAAATTTAATGCCTGATAGATACGCTGTGTTCATCGGACGACATCATGCTGGATACTGTTTTGTTTGATTATGTAAACAAAGAGATTTATTTGTTTCGTTTTATCTTATTCGGATAATTGAAAGAAATAAATTTGAACCCAAAATAAAATTATATAATTGGTTGAATGCAAGGGCCACGAATTTTTTTGTAGACCCAACATCTTCATCAGCTCTTTCCTGACCTAATATTATGTATTATGCAATACCAATGAGAAAAAAAAATATAAGCTTCCTCATCGTCTTATTTATGTTACACGAGCAAAAGGAACTATTAATTTTCTTCGTTCTATCGGACGATAGTCGTAGTACATGTTTTATCTCTCCTTTTTTTTCTTTTTTAGCTTCGGGATGTATCACGATACGGAAAAAATTGGTTGCAGTAAACGCGATGGCGATACTTTGCACGTCATGACGCCCACTTTCGAAGTGGACACGGTCGGTGTCGCATGGTCGAGATGTTCCAGAAGAGATATTACAAATTTTTTAGAGTAAGTCTCTAACTTACTGATATATGTATCTTTAACTTTGACAGCTTGCATAATATTTTTTTTTTTTTTTTTTTTTTTTTATAATTAATGGATCACGAATCCACACATTTTTTTTAGATCTGTTTATAATTTTGACCAACATTTTGTTAATTAAATTGAACAATTATTTGATCAAACAAATTTAAACAAATATTTATTGTTCGTATCATTATGTAGAGAAAGACCGGAGCAAGTTGATACAGAACCAAACTGATATATTGAAATTATCTGGACACTATGTATATTTAGTTCGATCAGAATCAGATGTTTTAAATTTTTTGTTTATCTATTTGACACGATAGAACGTACGTCTGTGTACATTGACAATAGCAATTATTATTCAATAATTTTCATTATTATGAAGAAAGAATATAATATTCGTATCGACTTTTCAATATATCTGAAGATAATATATAAAATTTAAACTCTAAATTAATTCGACTTAAGTCATTTGTGAATGAAGCTATTACGTTTTTTTCTTTTACTTTGTTTATATGTTTCACATTGTTTTTATGAAGATATTTTCGTACAATCGCTTCCTACGGGATAAATTCCCCTGAGAATTGATAAAGCTGGTCAATTTGAAAAAATATAATGGTCGTATGTAACAGTAAAAAAAATATTTTTAAAAAATCAATAAAAAAAGGAAAAATAATTATAGCCTTCATACGATGAAAATAATTCATTCTTAAAATTTGAGCAAAGCGAAGAATGAATTCAATTCGTATGTTTTATAAAATGAGTTACACCTAAAATATATAAGATATATAAGATATTCTAATTAAACGTACATTCATTGTTACTCAGACTTGAAAAGAAATTAATTTTTTATTATTTATTCTGTCAATTAAATTTATTTATATTTTTTTTCATTTATTAGTATTTATATATATATATATATATATATATATATATATATATATATATATAGGTAAATTACAATTATATTATAACCAATGTGTCTGAAATAACATATCTTGAGTAATAAAAATTAGTTATTAAATGTCATATCAAGATATTTCAGACGTGTATCAATTTATCCCGCAATGGGGTAAATTGATACATTTTGATTTAATCAAACGAACATTTTTTCATTTATTATATATATATATATATATATGTGTGTGTGTAAAATATATATTATATAAAAAAAAAAATATATATATATATATTCTGAAAAATTTAAACAATATTTGAAGACAAACGGTCGAACCAAATTTCAACATATTTTTTTATTAAGTAATTAATTCAAACAAAAATTGCAAAAATTAAAAATTAAAAAATTTCTCAACTTGTTCCAATCTCTCATATCTCTGTCTGTAATATAAATCTTATTGATATTTATTGCATATAATTATTTGCAATAATTGGAAAATAATAAAAAGAAATATGTATTTCGTATTTTCGTTATCAACATTAATTTTAGTCAAGGAAAGGGTGAATGCTTAGAGGATGAGCCTGCGGATAATGATTATGCTTACCCGGATCTACCACCAGGAGCTATGTATAATGCTGAACATCAATGTAGACTTCAATTTGGCGTCAGAGATGCATCGGTCTGCTCTCCTCTGCAGGAGGTAAAACGTAACCGACACTGATTATCGTGAGCTCTTCGTTAAAAGAAAGTAGTACTAATTGGCGATTAATACGAATTAATGTCATAAGTAATACAATATAACCATTATTCGTCCAGATTTGTTCTAAATTATGGTGCATCGTCGATGGTTCCTGTACTACCATGTTACATCCAGCTGCACCTGGAACTCATTGTGGAAAACATATGGTACGTCTTTTAAACTTATTTATTTTAATTTTTCACTTTTACTTTTTTTCATATTATTAATGATAATTATAATAATTAAAATCAAATAAACAATATATACTATAAAAATATATAACTAAAATTTGCTATTCTATAAAATATATTATGACACAGGGATTATAAATATATTATACAATATTTTTTAATTTATAATTTTATTTTAAACGTATCATAAATAATAATAATAGATAATATATTATAATATTATTGATACAGTGGTGTCAAAATCAAAAATGTGTGCCGATCGTCGATCGGCCTCATCCAATCGACGGCAGTTGGGGTGAATGGGGCTCTTGGAGTGAATGTTCGAGGAGTTGTGGTGCGGGTGTGTCGATCATTGAAAGAAAATGCGATCACCCGGAGCCAGTGCATGGTGGAAAATTTTGCATCGGCGAAAGACGCCGATATAAAATTTGCAACACAGAACCTTGTTTGGAAGGAACACCCAGCTTTCGTGCAGTCCAGTGCAGTAATTACGATGGAAAGGAATACAAAGGCAAAAATTATACTTGGTTACCTTACTTCGATCAGAGTGAGTTTAATTATTAATTTTAAATTTGTACTAATATGAAAATAAATACGGACTAATTTATGAAATATGTCAAGATTGTATTAAAATTGAGTCGAGGTTATATTCGATATATACTATATGGTGTATGTATGTACATATATATATATATATAAGATATATAATATAAAATAAATTTGATCTATATGGAAGTTTTGTACTGCAAATTCAACTTTTTGCTAATCAAATTAATCTCTTTGCAAATTAAATTCATCCATTTGCAAATAAAATTCACTCTTTTGTAATTTTATTGATAATTTTTGCTTTAATTATTGATAATTTGATATTTAAGCCGTTTAATAATAAGGTTCGTCAATAAACTTAGATTAAATTATTTTTGTTAAATATTAAGCGTACGATTTTGCATAAATCATTATTCCTTCACATATCAACACTAATACCAGAATTTTTATCTCAGTATTTTCCGAACACAAATTGATAACAATATTATCTAAACTTTGATAATATGTTGCAAGAATATTAAATAAATACGATCACGTTTAAAAATTTTGATTTTGATGCTTTACAATATTGCATACAATCACAATTAATTAATTTCCAAATTTGTAGGGTGTTATAAAAAAGCTAACTCATCATAGAGAAGAATGTTCGAAAAAATTGTTAAATAAATTTATTTTTATCTGATTAGATTTCCATATTATTATGAATTATAACAATTTCTTGATTACTATTAAATAAATATTTTTCTGTGCAACGTATCTTTGTATTATAACATTTCGTATTTCTTAATAACAAATTTATATCTGATTATAATTTTTATTATGAAAGCTTAAAAGAAACAAATTTTTAGAGAAACTTGATTTCCAAAAAGGTTGTATTTGATTTGTCAAAGGATAAATTTGATTTGCAAAAAATTAATTTTGTAATACAAAATCTATATAATCAATATTTAATGTTTCTTCCATATTGTTTTGTTATAGCCGAACCATGTGAACTTTACTGCACTGACATAGACGAAAGTGTGATCGTTCCTTGGGGTGAAGCAGCCCTTGATGGTACACCCTGTAACGTCGGTAGTCGAGATATGTGCATCGCCGGAATATGTAGAGTCAGTATTCTTTCTTCCCCCCCCCTCTCTCTCTCTTTTTCTCTTTCCTTCAAAAGAAGAAAAAAAATGTAGCCAGGACAAGTTAACGTAAAAACCAGAATCAATCTTAATTTTTATCCTTTTTCAGAAGGTTGGCTGCGACTGGACCGTTGATTCTGATGCCACAGAAGATCGATGCGGTATCTGTCATGGCGATGGCACACAATGTGAAACTACTAGTGGGATCTATGACAAAAACGATGGTCCTGGATACAAGGAGGTCATCGTGGTACCTACTGGATCACGTAATATCAAGATAGAAGAAGTTGGCAATAGTAAAAACTACATTGGCATTGGAGTACCAAAATCTGACAAGTACTTCCTTAATGGAAAACGGTACGTAAGTGTACGGTAATAAAAACAAAGAATTATCGATCTCTTAACACTTGTATCTGATAAAGATTTGTTCGAACTGAAGTCTAACGCCAGGATACTAATTGGACAGGCAGATCACTCTGGCAGGAGAATACGAAGTCGCCGGAACTCCGGCCCTCTATGAACGTGATCGAGATAGAGAAAAGATCAGAATACCTGGCCCTATCAAAGAAGACATTGCGGTCTACGTGAGTACCGATAATCCTTAAAATAACCTGTTTATTCATTATTTATCTTTACGTCTGAACTATTCTTTTTCGTGAAAAAAAAAAAGAAAAAAAAATAAATAAAACGAAAAGAAAAAAAAGAAATGATCGTGAAACATCTAATAAAATCGCATCGTTTCAGTTAATTTATAGAGGACATTATCGAAACTTTGGTCTGCGTTACGAGTACACAGTACCAAAGAAGGAACCTGATCGTGCCCCAGAATACGTTTGGATATTTTCCGATTGGTCATTATGCACGGTAACCTGCGGTGGTGGTACACAAACATCTCGAGCTCTTTGCCAGGAAAAAAAGAGTGGTGTCGTGGAAGAGCACTTTTGCAACGTCACGATTAAGCCAGAAACTAAATTACGGAAATGTAATTCAAACCCTTGCCCTGCCAGGTTTGTATGAATAATTTAGAGCATAGGTGGACAATAAGCGGTCCACCACGGGTCGTATGTGGCTCTTTATGAGAAAAAACGAATACCAATATTTGAGACCATCGTATCTTACCGTGAGCTGCATATTTTTTTTTTTTTAAATATGAAGCAATAGAATGATGACTAGTATACTTAAGTAATTAAGAAACGAATTGATCGATGATGAGAGTTGTACGGCCCGCAGCGAAAAAATAGTTGCCCACCTATGGCTTAGACTGTTAACAATTTGACGGCTGGAGTCAGCTAAGTATACGTGAATTATATTAACCAGAAATTATCGGCTTATATCATATTGATGTGACTTCACTTAAGCAGCAGTTATTGTCTGGTAACACGGCCTGATATTACCTTTATCCGATTATTAGGTTTAAATTTCAATTAAAATTTTTCACAACCTGTTCTACTATTTCTCACAATCCTAAAGACTTTATTTAGAAATCGTGAAATAAATACCGTTAATAATATTTTATGATAACGATAAAATAAAAACTGAAAATCTATCAGACATTAGTAACTAGATATCAGATAACATCGATATCTGATCACTATAAGATTTAAACGACGAAAATGAAATTGTAGCGATAAATTATTAAAATCTATTGAACTTCAGTAATATTAGGTTGGAAACTATGAAACGGGCGTTTTTATTTAGTCATTTATTTTCAATCAACGCCCATTTCATAGTTTCCAATCTAATAGATGATTCCGATAAAGACGAAAATAGTTTCAATAAAAAGCAAATTGTAATGGTCATGTCAAGACAATGTTCTCAATATATCTTTATGAAAGAATCAATACTGTACTTAACTATTGTAATACATTTAAAGTTTGTGGATAAAAAATATACTTAGACTCTATATGAATCAAGATTACTCGGCAATGGTTTAATGAATTTATTTGAAACGAATCGTTATGATAAGCAACAAAAAGAAAACGATACCGAAGCAAACAAAAATAAAAAGTGGATACCAAAAAAACAAAAATAAAAATAAAACGTAATCGACGGAGTAAAAAAAATTTTGGCTTTGATAATTATAATGGGAATAAAAATAAAAAAAAAAAAAAAAAAGGGGAACAAAAAAAAAAGAAAAATAAAAAATAAAATAAAAGCTAGAGAAAGATGAGTATAGATTATTTTATAACTGAAATAATTACGATTCTTATCTCTCCTTACTATAACAATAAATATTACCGGCTATAAATTTTCGTGAGAAAGTTTTTGCAAAAAAATTTTAATAATTGCTAGCAACAAGTGTAAATCTTTTATCTGATGAAAAGTGCATCGATCAAATTCCATCCGTCAAAGTGTTAAATAAATTATACATATAAGGAACAATCGTAAAAGAAAATATTTCATAACACTAAATCACCGATTAAAAATATTCTTATATAACATCCATTTCGTAGATGGTGGGTTGGACCATGGCAAATGTGTCCTGTAACATGCGGCGAAGATGCTTTACGTAAAAGATCGGTGATGTGCGTTTCATCGGGTACAGGAACGGATCGATCCGATTTAGCTTTACCGGATAAAGATTGCGACAAGGACGCTAGACCCGAAGAAGTAGGTCCTTGTCAAAATTTACCACCATGCGGATTATCCTCGGAAATACCTTTGATAGTCTATACGGAAAACAAAGATGCGTCCTTTTACAATGTCAGTTCAAACGATCACGATGGTATCACATTGATCGATGGCCTGACCACTGCGGAACCAGAGATCCTTGAATTCGATAATGTCTTCGATGAAAATCCAAACAATTCCATGTACAATACAAAGTCCAAATGGATTCTTTCGAGATGGAGTCATTGTTCTTACGGAAAAAGAAGTAGAAAGGTCACTTGTTCAAATCCAGGAGATTGTAATTTGGATGACAAACCTATCAGCGTGGAGGATTGTTATGAAGGAAAGTGGATCGTCGGTAAGGTGCTAATCGTACGTAACACTATGATGATGGTCTTCTGCATTCGCTTGAAAATAAAAAAATAAAAATAGAAAGAGAGAGAGAGAGAGAGAGAGAGAGAGAAAAAAATCCTCTCGATTATAAATGATTGAATTAGTAATTGAGAAAAAAACATCATGATAGTAAAAAAAATGTTAAATATTTCCTGTTATTAAATACATGTATATGACTACTAATACTACTATAATTAGCTCTTATCCCTTTAATCTCAAACCGAAAGACCAAATTTATGTCTTCGTGACGAAAAGTAATTTTAATAATCGTGATAACATAACGTACTATAATTAGTAATCATTAATATTGCAAATCTCTTTGATAACGTTTTAACGTTTGTTTTTTTTTTCTTTTTTTTTTTTTTTACTTTTTTTTTTAGGGATTTGGGGAACCTGTAATGCAACTTGTCTCGTAAAATATGGCGTAAGAAATAGAAAAGTCGAGTGTCGTGACCGAACAACAAACTTATTATCCAACGATTGTAATTACGAAAGAAAACCAATTGGTAATAGACGATGTTATTACAGAAAACATTGTACCAACGAGAAGGATGGTAATTATTATATTTATTTCATTTTGATTCGATCAAAAATGATCTACTATGTCGATGATATTAATAATTTCTTTTATTTTTAGATTGCAAGGACATTATAATACCTTCGTCGATGTGTGCAACTTATAGACGGATATGCGACGTTTCCTCGATCGTACGAGAAAAATGTTGTGCCACTTGTTTGAAAAGACGTAAACAACATATTCGTCATAACAGAAACATTTTTGAAAAATAATTTACGTCCCTGATAATATTTTGATAATCTCATACAAAACGACGTCGTTAGCCTTATTATTTTCTTTTTTTTTTTTTTTTCTTGTTTTCTCTTTTTTTAATTATTATTCTTCACCATATCCCAGCTTCTATCTAAATAAATGGAAACAATCGACGTCATAAAGATCAATTTTAATTGTTTAATGATCCTAAATAAATATCGAATCTACGAATCTTATCGATCGATCCTATTTATTCGCATTTATAATATCATTTGAAAAATTTTGTAACGCTTAATCGTTTTAAGCAAAAACAAATAATAAAAAAAAAAAAAAAAGGAAAAAAAAATTGACATCTATTTTCAAATTATGCTTTACGTGATAATCATCATCATCATATCTCTGTGATATCATAATAAACGATATCAAAATTGTTGTTATCGTATTTATTTATGTAACAAATTTATGTATCGCAACTCATTGGCACGTTACTTATTTCCTTCTGAATATAATAACTGACAATATCTTTTATGATTCTCTTGAAATTTCAATAAAAAAACTAAATAAAAAGAATGACATAAAAATTAAATATTTTTTTTTTATTAAGATTTTAAAATCGATTAAAGGATTAAATTAAGTTAAAACTTCTTTTTTTTCTTTTTTTTTTTTCTTTTTTTTTTTTTTTTTAAATATGGACTATATCTTTTGAATATAGATCTTATTGGTTCTTAAATTTTTAAATACATTATCTTACAATAATCCTAAGTAACAGCATTGTTATAGCCGATACTTTGTAACTATAGATGTAATTACATTTTCATCTTAACTCTTCCTATAATTCTTTATGTTACATGAAATATATGTAGGTATTGCTAGCATAGACACAGTAATTGCTATTCCACCAATTAATTTTTCCTGAAAAAGAAGAAAAATAATATCATAGAAATAATTGTTGTAACAATAACAAAATTTATTAATGCAATAATATACAATCTATAAAAATCTATTAGACACTTAAACTTTGACTTAAACGATGAAATGTATGTATAAAATTTACATAGATTATCATCTTCTATCTTTTTAATGCTTTTGTTTAAAATTGAATTGACCAAAAAAATATTAATTAGAAAAATTCAATAATATTATCTAAGAATATTTAAAGAATAATATTTTAAAGGACAATGAAGAAATTACATAATGTCATAGAAATAAAAAGAAAACTTACGATAAATGTTACTTTGACGGAAGGAGGTAAATCAATAACGGTTCTTCGTTGTTGTACAATCATCTGTTTTGCCAATCGTGCATTTCCAATTGTCTTTCGGATAGCAAACATTTTGCTTTTTGTTAAAGAATTCTAGTTACCAATTAAATTATATGCTCCCAAGATGTTCAATACGACACGGCATGAAATAGATCTACCAATAGATATATCATACATAGAGACGATAATACTATTCGTTTATGTTCACTAAAGATTAGGTGTGCTCGATTTGCTCTTTGTGAGCACAAATTGGCGTAAATTTTATCGTGTTAATATTGATTGACCAATAAGAACACTTTACAAGATATTAACTTCGTTGCTATTGATCGATTTTTATTTTTCCTTTTCACATTAGCTCCAATTAAAACTTTCTACGTTCATTTCACTAACACAGAATAGGAGTTTTTTAATTTAATCAGTTTGCAACACTGCACGAGTTCATTGGCGTACTCAGACTAAACATAGGATATGTCAAAATTTTGTGATGGCGTCGATGTTAAAGGTTAGTTGTCACTAAATAAATATTAGTTAAAAAATTGTTTAAATATATTATTGATTTGTTTTTCAACTTGTATATATATTTATTTAGAACGTTCTATGTTTTATACTATTAAAGGGAGATTGTATTTTTTTTTTAAATGTATGCAACATTTAAATATAGACAAAAATGTATTGTTCAATAACGGTCAATTTTTAGGTTTAAATTTATTTTTAGTATTGTTTATTTATATTAGAATTTGTTATTCTTTGATATGGATTTTAAATAAGAATTGTTTTCAATGAACAAAAAGTTCTCATAAATGTAATAACATTTAATAATTATAAGTTAGGAAGAGGAAGAGAATAAGGGATAGAATTTCATATGTAAAATACATTATTGTTAATAATAGTTATTAATCGTATGATACAATTTTAGTATTAGTTCTATTTAATTGTAAAAATAAAAAAGTTTGTACGAACAATTAATATAGCAATTAATAAATTGTAAATATCGTTCATTTGTAATATATATGAGAGTAATAAATAATACAATCTAGTAATTATAGATGTATTTTTCAGAATAAAGATGAATTTACATTTGAAGATAAATGGCCATACATGCACCCTATAATATTGAAACTTCTTAACCAAGAACCAGTAACACATGCAGAATGGCAAGATTTATTTTACTCTATTCACTTGGTATGTATGTGGGATGAAAAGGGATCTACAAAGTTACGCAATCTTCTTAAAGAAAATATAATGGATTTTATAAAGCAAGCTCAACAAGTAAGAATATCATTATTTTAAGCAACAAAATTATAATATCTTTTCATTTTATTTATCATATATAACATCATATTTTAAAATGATGTTAAAATATATTTTTCCAAATTATAATAATTTTAAGATATATACATTCCTTAAATTTGCACTTTATATAGAGAGTATTAGCGCATCAAGAGGAACAAGCATTATTAAAGGCATATATAGCTGAATGGAGAAAGTTTTTTGCACAGTGCAATTATTTACCTACCCCATTTGGGCTATTAGAAACATATCTTGCTGGAAAAATTAGTTCTAGTGTACCGAAGAGAAATCAGTCTGATGATCTCGTCAGGAAAGTATGATTTTTTATCATATCTATATATAATATTTATATATAAATATATGATTATTGTCTAATCGTATATTTAAATGAAATAATTTAACCATATCATGTTTTCAATATAGCTGATGTTAGATAGTTGGAATCAAAGTATATTTGGTGAAATAAAACAGAGACTCCAAGATTCGGCTATGAGATTAGTACGTGCTGAAAGAAATGGGGAAGCATTTGATTCCCAATTAGTTATTGGTGTTAGAGAATCTTATGGTATAAATAGATAAATATTATCCTACTCTGATTATATTTTCTTGTATTATTTTTATAAATAATGTTAATAGTATTTTTTTTTTTTTTTTTTTTTTTTTTTTTTTTTTTTTTTTTTTTTTTAATATAACAATTAAAATTGTAACGTAATATTTTAATATCGTTTGCTTTTAGTAAATCTGTGTTCAAATACAGCCGATAAACTACAGATCTATAGAGAAAATTTTGAAGCTGCCTATATAGAAGCAACAGAAGCATTTTATTGGGTTAAAGCGCCAGAACAATTGTCATTACATGGAGTAGAAAATTACATGCGCTATGCAGAATCTAAATTAAGGGAAGAAGAACTACGTGCACAAAAATATTTAGAACCAAATAGTGCAAGTGTACAACTTTTAACTGATTGTTGTGTAAGAGTTTTAGTAGCAACTTTTAAATCAGTTATACTTGCGGAATGTCCAAGAATGATACAACATCATCAAACGGACGGTAAGTCTCCGTTTGTACTTTTAAATAGTTGAAATATTATATTTTATCTAGATTTTATATTTTAACCAGTATCAAAATATTTTTGTTACTTTTGATCTATGATTACAGAACTTCGATTAATGTTAAAACTAATGGATAGAGTATCAGAAGGGGTTGGTCCTATGTTAAGAAATCTTGAAGAACATATAGCAAGTGCAGGATTAGCAGATATGATGGCAGCAGTAGATTTTATTACTCAAGACTCGGAAAAATATGTAGAAAGATTATTAGATCTATTTAGACGATTTTCCACTTTAGTGAAAGAAGCATTTGATGATGACCCACGTTTCCTTACTGCACGAGATAAAGCTTACAAGCTCGTTGTTAACGATGCTACAGTTTTTAGACTCGAATTACCTGCTCGCCAAGCTTCTGGCATCGGTACAACAATTGTAAACAATAAACCTAATAATAATAACAATGGACAGCCAGAATCAAAATGTCCAGAATTGTTAGCTAATTACTGTGATATGCTTCTTAGAAAAACTCCATTAAGTAAGAAATTAACTTCAGATGAAATAGAAAGCAAATTAAGAGATGTGGTCGGTACAAAGTGCAAATTTCATTCTTATTTCTTATTAAAATAAATCTTATTAATAAATAATTTATTTAATATTTCATTTCAGTTACTTGTTTTAAAATACGTACAAAATAAAGATGTTTTCATGCGTTATCATAAGGCACATTTAACAAGAAGGCTTATATTAGATACATCAGCAGATTCTGAAAAGGAAGAAAATATGGTAGAATGGCTTAGAGAAGTTGGTATGCCTGCTGATTATGTCAATAAATTAGCCAGAATGTTTCAAGATATTAAAGTATCTCAAGATCTTAATCAACAATTTAAAGAACAATGTCGTGCTGCCATCGCAGATAGCATAAATATAAAGGTGATAGTATTCATTGTTATATTTGAGATGTAACATCTTTTTTAACAGACCGCTACAGATCTTACAAATAAAATCATAATACACAAATTTTTGTATATAGATATTAAACGCAGGTGCCTGGGCAAGAGGTAGTGAAAGGGTTACTGTAAGTTTACCTTTACAACTTGAAGATTATATACCAGAAGTTGAAGAATTTTACAAAAAAAAGCACAGTGGACGAAAGTTACAATGGTATCATCATATGTCAAATGGCACGGTAAGAATATATACGTGAGCTTTTCCAATAATAATATGAACAGAAAATATAAATATCTGTATATTATATATCATCCATAAAAAATTATAATTAGTTTTATAAACGTAATTGCTTCACATTTCCGTATATTTTTAACAATCTATTAAATCAAATTCGTTGTGGATTAAAGTATAAACATTTTTAATTAATTTACTTTTAATTAATTTACTTTTAAATAAAAGTATTTATATAATAAAATCAAAAAATCACTTTGTTGAATAAATTTTATTCCTTTTTAATAATGTAATATTCATAGATCAATAAGTACTAATTTAATTATATCTATTAATTATTTAAAAATATTGATATATATATATATATAAAAAACTTATGTATATATTAATATATATACATATGTAACTTATATATATATATATATAACTTATATATATATATGTAACTTATATAATACAAGAAAAATTTTATTTATTTAGTAACAAAGAGGGGTATTTTGTAATTTTTCACAAAGTACAATATCCCGATTCTAATTTTCAGCATCATCTTGCAACCAATTTGGATGGTGTTCCAGATAACATTTTCCAACCAAGTGGGTCGCTTCGATGTGGACGTCACAACATTTCAAATGGCTGTTTTATTTGCTTGGAATCAACGGCCTTTTGAAAAAATTTCTTATGAGAATCTTCGTCTTGCTACAGAACTTCCTGATCCAGAGTTACGACGAACGCTATGGTCATTATGTGCTTTTCCAAAATTAAAACGTCAACTTCTTTTAGTAGAACCACATGCATATAGTCCAAAAGATTTTGGGAACGATACAAGATTTTGGGTGAATCAAGAGTTTGCCATAGTGTTAGTATATAATAAATTATTATATCACTTTTATATATATATATATATATATATATATATATATATATATATATATATAAAAGTATTATATATTTTTTTTAAGTTATTCCTTTGTGTTCAATTTTTCTCAATATTTTTTAATTTCTGCATACATGATAGATTTTATTTATTTTGCAGAAAAAATGGAAAATTACAAAAAAGAGGAAAGATAAATCTAATAGGTCGATTACAATTATCTACGGAAAGAAGTAAAGAAGAGGATAATCAATCAATCGTACAACTGAGAATATTACGAGTTCAGGTATTTTAATTATTTATACATATATACAATTATTTTTCTGATCGTTATGTTAATAATATTATGTATATATGTATATATATGTATATATATGTGTATATATGTATATATATATATATATTACTTATGTTGTACAAATAGGAAGCTATCATCAAGATTTTAAAAATAAGAAAGAAAATTAGTAATGTTCAATTACAAACTGAATTAGTAGATATATTAAAAAATATGTTTTTACCAAGTAAAAAGATGATAAAAGAACAAATTGAATGGCTTATTGAGCACAAATATATTCGTAGACACGATGATGATATTAATACATTTGTGTATATGGCGTAACACCGAAATATATATCCATATAAAATTGTTCAAACTTCTATTATTAATATTATATTTTTATAAAAATTGAGTTTTCCTCGTGCAAAGATGTATACTTGAGAATAGTAAAAGATACAAAGATATATGACATTCTTTGTGAACTCCAAAAAGAAAAGAATTGGACGGTTAGTAACCTTATGTGGAATTACGAATAATATAAGAAGTCATATCACTCCAATGGACATGTATTCGAAGAAACAGGGGTAAAGCATATAAGAAAGATCTACAAAGTATCTTAATAGCAACATACTATGAGCAAGTATGAATATGTATAATTTGTTAGACTTCTTATGTAAACTTTGAAATATGTTACACAAATAACGTGTATAAAGTTTTTACTTCCTTATAATAAATTATTATTCATAATGAAATCTATTATTAATAAATATTGAAATAAAATCAGGCTAATCGAAAGATATTAATTTTTACATTTTGCTAGTTTATCCCATATAATCAACTTGCAACTTGATTTTATCTTCCAAATAATTTTGACAATTTCAATATCGCTTTTCTAGAAATGAATTTTAAATATTTTGAAAATAGGTAATAAATGGCCTATAATCTTTTGTATAAATGTATCACTTAAATTATTCCCTGTGAACTTATAAATCGTGAAATACTTAAGTAAACATAAATAACAATATCCTGTATAAAGCTTTTATATTATTTGAATAAGCTAATAAAAAATGTAAGAATATACGACTTCTATGAAATAATGACAATGATCATTTCACAAACCTATCTATTTAGAAATTATTAAGTTTAATTTTAAATAGCATCTTTTATTTTTGGTAGTGATATTTATATTTTTTATTACAAAAGATAAAACAATGTGATATATGCAATATTATCTTTATTTTATCTAATTTCAAAATATTTACATAATTACATATTTTTGGTTGATATAATTATTATTATTCATTACGTTTTTTTCCACAATGTGATGTGATAATGAACTTTTGAAAAAACAGAAAAAATAGTTTAATAAATTTTTTGTACCACAGTAACATATCGGAAAATAAATACATTATATATATATACATAGGTATTTACAAGAGTATCGAGGTTTATGGTTCTATAGCGAATGAAAAAATGTTTTCATTGGATAATCTTAAAATTGATTATTCATTATACTATTATATAAGTCTAGTTAATTGTAAAATAATTTCAAATAAAATGCACATTGTTCTTAATTAACTATCAATACTTAAAATTTATAAAATAAAAATATATTTAGTATGTCATAGTTATGACAAACTAAATGAATTATTTTTCAATACGCAAACCAGTTATATTAGATTTCTGACATACGTATTATCACGAAAATTATGTGCTGTATACACATATAAAAGATATTTATTATTGTATCATACGTATTCATGTACACTGTAGATATGTGCATGCGCATATATCTTGTGTATTTATATTTACATACTTAAAACAATTGTTTGCTCTGTTTTGTAACTGCCGTAATGAAAATACTACTAGGTAAAATATTAAAACAATTTACCCGTGTATATTTCATATAGTCGGAATAGAGTATATACATATGCACACACACAAAACTACTGTCATAATAATGTTACAGTAATACTGATATTCAAATTGCATGTGTATATTTAATTCTTATTAATTTGATTCCATTTAATAATAGTTTGTTCTTATGACATTTAACAAGTCATTATAAAGAATCTTTAAAAAATTTAATTGATCAAAACATAAAAATCGATACTCGAAGAAATTTAACATTCAAATAGAGAAAACAAAATGATCCAAGATCGTTTATATTTCTTTTATCGCATTCATAAAATAACACGCACGCACGCACACGTGTATATGTACATCATATGTTAATATCATAACTACAATTTGAACCTTAACTTCCACACACAAACACAACTTACATTAGAATAACATGTTCTCAAAGAATCTGCTGAACGTAAAGATTACGATCAGATTGACATTTTCATTTTTTTATTAATTATCGTAGACTTCTAGCTATTATAACATTTGCTTTTCACAACATTAAAGTAAAACAATGAGCAATACTTTAAAATACAAGGAACATCGATAATTTTAAGAACAATTTAAGTCATCAATGCAGCATTACTCAGTTTTCTGTTATACTTATCAGTATTATCATATTGTCTAATACTGTATAATGTAGAAGCTTTAAGAGTACGCGATAAAGAGTAATTTTTATGACACAGCAGAGAATACAATTATTATTTGAAGTTAAAGATTTAATATCCAATCTTTTTTAGCTAGAATTTTTGTTTCACAAAACATCAATGTTTACCAACATTTTTTATAATATGTAACTTCTTCATTGCTAAAGATACTTCACTATTTTTAAAAATTCTTAAACTGTACATTTTTCATTTTCATATATTGATTTAGCCCGAATTAGCATTTAATAGTCCAAAAATTAATCAAAATATTTAATCAAAACAGATATTTCAAACTGATATAAGTCTAGAACTTCTAGACTACATTTAAACAGTGATTATAATAACATTTATAGTGTTTTTGAATTTTTACATTGATATAACAAGAGTTTCACGTACTTAATTTTGATTGGAACTTTAATATTATATATTCAATACCTACATTTTATAAGAATTTTCATGTTCATCGATTAATGACACTTTAATATTTAACTATCATGGCAAAAATTAAAAAAAAAGAAAAGAAAAAAGAACGAGACTGCAATATACTGACTATAAATTATAATTACGTTCATTGCCAGTTTTGTACGATATTTTTTATTATAGTTACTTCTTGGATGGATAAATGATTTATTGGACGTGTATTATGTATAATGTGTTTCCAAAAAAATTTCATTAATGTTCTGGACAACGTGTATGTTGAATACGTGGGCCACTTTTCATAGGATTCTCAGTTTCACAAACATGAACAACAATGCCTGGTTGTCCAGAACCTCCCGGGTGTAACTCATGACTACCACCTGACATAGTAATAACATAAATAATATTATCAATAATTTCTTAAATAGTAAAAGCATATCTTTCTCTCTCTCCCCTTCCCCCTTCCCCCTTCCCTCTCTCTCTCTCTCTCTCTCTCTCTCTCTCTCTTTCTCTTATAGTTTACTAATAAATTTTATTAAACACAATAATTAATGAAGAAAATATAAATACCTGCAGATAAGTTTGCTATAGCTGCTAATAAATCATGGTTGACTAAAGGTTCATTCTCCTCTCGTGGCTTCCAACCAACAGGTGGAGACGATGGAGGAGATATTAGGAACTGCTTTGTAAGAGCTGGTGGTTGAAGGTGTTGATCTTCCATATCTGTTCAATAATAAATCTTATTAATTAATAATAATTGATACTAATTGTAAGAAAAGAATAATTTTTTCTGTTTACATGTAAATACAGGTATATAAAATTTATTGATCTCTTTTATATTTCTGTTACGTACCTATCGGTGTCACTGGTTGTGCAAAATAACAATTAATATCAGTTTCACCAAAATGAGTTTGATGTAATTGTATTCTAGCATTGGCTGCTGCATTTGGAGAATTATAGTTAACTCTCATCCTTCTAAATGATTTGAAGTATTGGAATGTAGCATCTTCTCCAAATTGTTTAAAAAGATTCTCTATTGCAGACTGCAAAAAGATATATGAAAGTTATATACATTAATATATATTGTAAAATCCATTGCATATATGCAAATCAATTCTGATAAAAATAATATTATTACCTTTAATTCATCTACTTTAAACACTCCAGGATCTACATTTGTGACAATAACAGATGTTGGTAAATCTTCATCATGAATCAATTCATCTATTGACCTTGAATTCAAACAACCATGACCCTTTTCTCCTTCAAAATCAAGTTCCAATTGTTCATAATTTGGATGCAAATTAGGTAATCCATCAACTTCATTTATTATTATATTTTCCGTCTCTTCAGATTCTTCATCTCCCAGTATATCGGTACTATCTTTCTCCTCCATAGTTACTTCCTAAGCTTTAACAAATAAAATAATATTCAAATGTTTCAATGATATAATTATACAATTGGATGTATATAAATTTAAATTTACTTAAAGTATGATTATAAAGTATAATAAATATCGATAAATTAAAAAAATTATATATATATATGAATACGCACATGTGTTGACATGTATGCTTTTTGAAATTTTTTAAACTCTTCAATACACATGCATGCATGTTTTGCACAGACTGCTATTCTTTTACCACGACTTATTCTTTTATAGACTGTAAAGTGGAAAATCTTTGTTATTCTGTTATTACACTATTATATTATTATTCCACGATAGAAAGTAAATTTACATCTTTATATTGAAATTGAAATAACTATTACTACTAACTTGAATATAAAACTAATTAAAATTTTAGTTTTATTATATTTTCTATCAAAAACTTAGGACATTCAAATGTCAAATTGCTCCATAAAAGAAAGCACTCTGTCTTAAAATCTTTTGTGCAATGTCAAATAAAAAATATTTTATATTAAATGATTTAAAATGATGTTAAATAAAAGCAGAATACACATAATATGTTATATAAGTCTTGCTTTTACATATGATTTTTTGTTATAAAAGATGCCATTATGAAGATATATATATACATATATATATATACATATACATATATATATATATATATATATATATACATATATATATATAATGCTGATTTTATTGAATAAACTATTCATCAAACATAATAATTAGGCAATGATTGATTGATTGATTGATTGTTGACTACAAAAAATATTTTAAGATATTTCAAAATCTATATAATGTTTCAAATTGTATTATTGATTGGAAGTTGAATTTACAAAATAAAAGGAAAATATTTATATAATAAATTACTGTAGGAATTATAAGATTAAATGTAAAACATAATATAAAGCCATGCACGAGTGCGTTTGTTGCAACAATTTGCAAAGTTCATCATTAATTACGCTAGTGAACGTAGTTTCGACAATTTTAAAAACATAAATTTACATAAAAATCATGATAAAAATTCTTTATGTGGTTGACAATATGTAACTGGATCTTGCCTGTTTCTAAAATGTAGAAATTCCTATGATCGAGTAACTTTAATACTAATCTCTCTCTCTCTCTCTCTCTCTCTCTCTCCCTCCCTCTCCCCTCTCTCTCTCTCTCTCTTTCTCTCTCTTTCTCGTCGCGTTTCAATTAATATTACATAAATACTTTCTTCCTTTACGGAGTGTGTACAAAATAAATAATGACATTAATTAAATCCACAAAGTTTCGCCAACAATCTTAACTGATCTTAACACCGCATCGTATTTACCATTTTATAATCGTCGTAACCCTCTTTTTCATTTGTGACCATAGAAATGACAACACCAAGATGGACACAAATCTTCGTGTATATCTGTTCCTTCTAAAATATTTTATAATAGTTACAACACGTTTTATTTGAAAAATTTTTTACAATGTCATATCATAATAAAAACAACCTAATTGAAATTAAAATGATCTATTATAGGAATTCATTAAAATATATCAATTACGTTAGATAAAATTTTCTTAATCCAAATCAAATAACCAATTATCACGTACCATGAATGCAATGGTTGTACACGATTGGAGGATTTTTGGACATTTAACACTTTTAATCTATGGATATGATATATATCTATATATATATATACGTACATACGAGTAAGAGAGAGAAAGGGACAGAGAGAAACGATCGCGGCGCCTCTGGTTAATACTACTCTAACTAAAGTAAAAAAGTGGAATGATTCTTTGATGATGGATGCTTCCACCTTATTGAAGGGTTCTTTGATTTAGCTTAGAGACGCCGAAATGTTCTATGTATGTATTAACTTCTCGTTCTATATGTTTTTTTTAAAGACTATTGTATTATATCATAAATTGTAATAAGTCCTTACCATAGTGAAATATAATTTCATCGATTTATTCAACAAATTTTAGGAGTTCTAAGAAGGATGATAATTACATCTTTTCAAGGAATGATCATCAGTAATTTCGATTTACCGTGTTACGTGGCGTATTGAAATTGGATTGAAAAAATAAAAGAAAAAAGGAAAACGTAATTACGTTGCATTTTCGAATGGGGAAGATATTGTTCTTCTTTATATAATCCAATTTATCTGAAGTACAAACTACTTTAATTTTTTCCTTTTTTTAATACAAAATGGCATTGCCACCGAATTATAAGCAAGTAGCAATGGCTACGTCAAATGTTGTTGCGTCCAATCGTAAGTATAATTAAAATATTTTATACTTATTTTATTTAATAAATTATCACACTTTGTCTATTCTACGTGAATCAATCTAAAATGAAATATATTCTTCTATTTAGAGCGTATCAGAGCATCTGGTGGAAGTAGCAGTAGTTCGAATACCAGTGTAAGTATTGAGTATATGTTTCATTATTTTCATTTGATAAGAGTTCTAATGAAATTTTTATGTTAATTTAGAAGGATACGCAAAGTCCTTTTATACAAACTCCTCATAGTCATCCAGGATTCACGCCTCAAAAAGTAGGAAAAAATACAAATGTAAGTAGATATTATAGATTTTATAAAGTAATAAGTATTGAGAAAATAATACATTTGTATTATGGATAAATAGGCAGATTCACGAATGCCAAAACCGCCCAAACCACCTGAAAAACCTCTTATGCCGTATATGAGATATAGCAGGAAAGTATGGGATCAAGTAAAAGCTCAAAATCCTGAATTAAAACTTTGGGAAATAGGTAAAATTATAGGTCAAATGTGGAGAGATTTGCCAGAAGAAGATAAAACAGAATTTATAGAGGAATACGAAGCTGAAAAAGTATGTTTTATGTTTTTATATCATGTATATTATATTGTATATATTTCATAATATGTGTATATATATGTATATATATATATATATACACATATATATAATTTCTAAATTTTATAATTTAGGTAGAATATGAAAAAAGCTTAAAGACTTATCATAATTCTCCAGCATATTTGGCTTACATTGCTGCTAAGAACAGAGGAAAGTCAGGTTGGTTATACATATGTGATTAAAATACATATAATTGGTATTCAATTTGATGACAAATTTTATAATTTTATCTTATATGTAATACAGCGTTATGTGCTGCTCAACAAAATAATGATGATCGAGAAAGTCATGAACGTTCTTCTGGTAGTAGTAAAAGTCAAGCTGCACAAGATAGAAGGATTGATATTTTACCTGCGGAAGATGACGATGGTATGTTTGATATATATTAATGTGATAAAAATTTATAAGAGATATTCTTATAATTTTCAGATCAAGATGATGGATATTCTGTAAAACATGTGGCATATTCTCGCTATACAAGAAATCATCGCCTTATTAATGAAATCTTCAGTGATACTGTTGTTCCTGATGTCCGTTCTGTTGTTACGACTCAAAGAATGCAAGTCCTACGCCGTCAAGTACAATCTTTAACTATGCATCAGGTAATAAATAAAAATGTAATTACTATTTTTTTTTATGAACAATACTTTGCTTATAAAAATAAATAATTTCAGAAAAAACTGGAAGCAGAATTGCAACAAATAGAAGAAAAATTTGAAGCAAAGAAAAGAAAATTTATTGAAACAAGTGAAATATTTCAAGAAGAATTGAAAAAAGTAAATGTTAATTTTTATATTAATTGATAAATATAAGCTGATATATATGAAATATTTAGACTAGTGGTGTCCAACCTTTTTGGTTGTCTGGGCCGTATTAAGTGAAATTTTTTAATTTACTTGGGCCGTATATAAAAAAATAAAAAATGAAATATAGTAAATGTATATAATAGTACAAAATTTCCTTTTTTTTTTGTTTTGTTTTGTTTTTTAGTCACTCTATCTTCTCAACAAAACATACGGTATGCTTTCACGTATAAAGTATGTATAAAATGTCGCCTTGTGGCGTCATTCACGTTCACTTGACTTCTGCTGCTATCGATGTTTCTTTGTTTTTTGTGCATAAAGCGATTATATTTCGGTCGCCGCAATGGGCAATCACCGATTGAAGCTACCACAAGAAATTTTTGCTGGGCCACATTACTTGCATTACTGGGCCGCGGGTCGGACACCACTGATTTAAACCAACTTTAATAAAAAAATTTATTACAGCATTGTAAACCAGCAGTAGATGAAGAAACATTTAATAAAATGGTAGAACGACAATACGAAGTACTTAGAAGAGAAAGATTAAGAGGATCGGAAGAAAATCGATCTGATGGTCCTGCATCAAATGAATCTACACCAAATTCTACTCCTACTCCAACTCCAGCTTCTCTTAATGATGAACCACCGTCTGAGGTTAGTTTTAATGTTTCCTATATTTTAGCAATAATACGTTAAATTTTTTATGTATATATTTTATAGGCTACCGAAAATGATACAATCGATAAAAAGACCAATGGTTTTGAAAAATCTAATAATGAAATAAAGAAAGAAAACTCATCGCCTCCATACGTTGAGACAAAATCAGAATCTCCTACTGTACAAGGAAATCAGTCGATGAATCAACATGGATCTAATTCTAGTATGTATTGTGTATCTGTTACTCCAATTCAACAACAATCACCACAACAACAACAGCAGCAACAACCAACGCCACCACCGTCAATATCATTGATACCACAACAACAGCAACAACACCAACAGCAGCAGCAGCAACAATCAGCACCTTTGCCACCATCAATATCGCTGGTACCAACACAACAGCAGCCACAGCAACACCATCAACAGCAGGCACAGCAACATCATCAACAACAGCATCAACAACAACAACATCAACATCAACTGCATCAACAACAACAGCATCATCAACAGCAGCAGCAACAGCAGCAGCAGCAGCAACAACAACAACAACAACAACACCAACAACCTGCTCAATCTCATCAACAATCACCACCACAGTCGCATCAACAATCAACACCTCAAACTCATCAACAACCACCACCTCAAACCCATCAACAACCAACCTCTCAAACTCATCCGCAAGCAACACCTCAATCTCATCAACAACCACCTTCGCAGCCACAACAGCAACCACCACCTCAATCTCATCAACATCCTCCATCTCAAACTCATTCACAACCTCCACCTCAAACTCATCAACCACCACCACCTCAGCCCCATCCACAACCACCACCTCAGCCCCATCCACAACCACCACCTCAGTCCCATCCACAACCACCACCTCAAACTCATCAACCACCACCACCTCAGCCCCATCCACAACCACCATCCCAAACTCATCAACAGCCACCACCACCTCAGTCTCATCCACAACCACCATCTCAAACTCATCAACCACCGCCACCTCCTCAAACTCATCAACAACCAACACCTCAACCTCATCAGCAACCACCTTCACAGCCACAGCAACAACCACCGCCTCAATCTCATCAACAACCACCACCCCAAACTCATCAACAACCACCACCGCCTCAGTCCCATCCACAACCACCACCTCAGTCCCATCCACAACCACCACCACAGTTCCATCCGCAACCATCACCTCAAACTCATCAGCCGCCACCACCTCAGCCACATCAACAACCACCATCTCAATCTCATCAGCAGCCACCCCCTCCATCTCATCAACCACCACCTCAGTCTCACCAACTACCACCTCAATCCCATCCACAACCGTCGCCGCAACCTCATCCCCCTCCACCTCAATCTCATCAACAATCACCATCTCAATCTCATCAACAACAATCACATCAGCAAACAGCACCTCCAACATCTTCACAGCAACAGCAATCTAGTACTACTAGCGCTACTGTACCAGTGACAGTAAGCGCAACTCAAAACATACCAAATATGCCTCCAGTATCTTCACCTGCACCTCCGTTACACAATCCTCATCAGCAAGGAATGCTATCTAATCATACTATGTCGCCGCATCAAACATCTCAAGGAACCCAAGGAACGCAGGTTCTTCCTCCTCAAGGGCCAGTAACTAATCCACACACATCGCCCATAATACCACCTAATCAAGGATATGGCCAACAATATCAACCAGGACCTGGTCCACAGCCACAAAATGTCCCACTAGCCCCAAGACCTCCACATCCTTCTTATACTTATTCACAACAGCAACCATATCATCAACCTTATCCACAATATGCTCACCCCTATTATCATCAACCATATTCTCAATATTCACCACATACTATGAGCCGTCCTCATACGCACAGTCCTCATAGTCCACACAGTCCGCATTATCATCCACAATCCCCTCATACCGTAGGAGAAAGTAATGCAGCTAATAACAGTGTATCTGGTTCAGGTACTACTTCTGGTTCTACTCCTGATAGTAATAATTCATCTTATTCTCCAGCATCAGGGCATTGTGAAAATGAACGTACTACTGCTCCTGACAGTCAGGAGTCTTCTACTGATATGAAATCAGGCTCTGTGTAAAGCATATTTTCCTCTTTTTTTCTCTTTTTTTATTTCTTTCATTTCTTTATCCATTATCATGCTTTCATTATAAAAAAATGGCACATTTAAGTAAACATAACATAAAAATAAACATAATAGATTATATAATTTGTATAATAAAAATATGTAATCTTTTAATCATCTATTGTAAATTGCTATGACGGTCTACAATACAAGATTATATTTAAAAACAACGAGTTTATTCATATAATATGTAAATCTTATTGATATACAATTTGAATGCTTATTACAATATTTTTCTCTTACTTCACAGGCTTCATTTGCCATAATCCATCATTCAAATAATGACAATTCTCGATTCCTACTCCTTTATTCACTTTGGCACTGTAAATCATATTTTAATATATACCCTACTTTATAATTTAATAATCTAATACATAATTTAATACATAATATAACCATGTCGATATAAACATGATGGAAAAGGTATAAATGCTTAATTCAAAGTAACAATGCAGAACCAGATCACTACTTACATATCTTCTGTTGATAGAGTAGTTACTCCCACTGCTAAAGCATGCTGCTTTCCTTCTGCCATAACTGCCTAGTTGCTTGTTAAGTTTATACATAATATTTTATGGATAAAACTATCAAATTTATAACATTATACGGAACATCAAGATTATAAAAAAACAAAAAATTCATGCTACTTTGACTCAAAAAGAAACAAAAAATGTGCCATTCAAATTATCAATTTTTCTTTTTAAAAAATTTACTATTAAATAATCTATATTATCTTATATATATATAAGGATACAACAACGGTTCCCTTCTCTACTGGCGTCATTCTTGCACCCTTTGACGTTAAACCAGGACACATAATATTTGCACCGCTAAGTACAAATCTGATTGCTCCTTTATCGACTTGTTCCATTGGTAGAAAGAACGGATCTTAAAAGATGAAAAATTTTACAATAAACATTTAACAAAATACTTATCTTTTGAATGTCTATAATGATGATATAAATGTTCTAATAATGTTAAATTATCTTACATTTGTGTAATAACCTTAATGTAGGCATCCATGGGCCTTCACGTTGTCGAAAGAACAAAAGTTCTCCTGCTGCGTTGACTATAATTTCTATGTGATCATGACTATGATCGAAACATTGTACCTTTGTTAATTTATATTCATCAATATACAAATTTATGAAACAATATATATTTATGAAAAATCTTACCACTTAACAATTCTAAATGCATCTTTCTTTGGAATGATAGTATCCACATGACTTTCTAAATGTGGATATAAATCCAAGAGTTTCGAACGTATTCCTTTCTGAACGGAAGATTTTAATTGCTGTATACCCGAAACACTATCCTTTTCATCGAATCTATTCGTAATTACAAATAAAAATAAACGTATATGTTCACGAACATGCGAGTAAGGTTATGTACTGATATATACGTACTTTTTAAACATCTTTCCTTGTTAGTAAAAAATACAATTTTTTATAGAAAATATCCTAATTTTTTTTTCTTGTTACTTATTATTCAACTAAAATATAATAAATATCAATTATCTTAAATTTTGTTTAGCCGAAACCGTTACAGACAGAACGCTTCCTTAATGTTACGTTGGTACACGTAACTACTACTACTACTACTCTACTACACTACACTACACTACACTACTACTACTACTACTACACACTATTATTACTGCTGCTGCTGCTATTTGCTATCAGTACCAACGATATAAAAATGTGTTTTCTATGTCGACATAAAAATGTGTTTTCTGTGCCGACATAAAAATGTATTTTTCAAATATTTGATTAAATAAATGACTCAATCCTTTGCAAAGATAAAATAACAATATGCGATAATCTATTAACAGAATTATGAAGACGCGTGCGAAATTTATAAAAAAAAATTTTAAAAAACGATTCTCAAATGATAACGTGATATACTTTAGAAAATTTCAAAAGATGAATATTGGTAATAGAGCTGTATAATTTCCGCATACTTTTTTCGATTAGAATCTATACTCACCATTTAAATAACGTATAAATAAATTATTAAAAAACCAAAATAATCGATCGAGAGATTCGAATGGGTTAATTTAGATAAATTTATTTTTTGTATTTGTTTCAATTTTCTTTTTTTCAATACATATTTAAATTGCTTTTATGAAACATTATAATCTATACGTAGCTATGTAAAAAGAAAAAAAAAGTTGAGAAAAATTTTAAAACAAAAAAAAAACTGCTATTATAAATTTTTTTATCATAATTCACAATTGATTATAAAAATATATTGCATTGATAAGAAACAAATGAAGATAAGCACTCAGACTTCTTAACTTCATTAATCTCTATCGATCATTTTTTAATCTGAATTTTAAAAAAGACATATATATATATATATATATATATATATATATATATACATCTATATGTATTTTATCTCTTTTCCACTATACAATAACTAAATTTATATTAAAACTAATATTATATATATATATACACCCTTTAATTATCATTTATACTGTCTGGCAGTCAATTATTATTAAAGTACGATTAAAAAAACCTACGATTATTTCGAAAACTCATTATCGACGTGCGCAATCAATTTCAACGAATTTTATTTTACGCTCTATAAAAAAAATCTCTAAGAAATCTAATTTACTTAAAGATTAATAATATACAAAAGAATATATCGATAATTAACGAAAAGAAGAGAAAAATAATAATAATAAAAAAAAAGAAAAAAAAATATAAAAAGAAAACTCGGTGCTTTCATTACTCATTACTCATCGAGATAATATGTGTAACGTGCATCGATATAATAAAAAAAAAAAAAAAAAAAAAAAAGAAAAAGAGAAAGAAAGAAAAAAACAAATAAGGAAAAACATAATAAAAAAAAAAAAAAAAAAGAAAACAAAAAGATCTCAATTCGTACGCCAACAAAATAATCACGCGTATGCATCAATAAAATATAAAAATAAATTAATCTAAGGAGATCTTTCGAAGGAAGTTGCGGTAGGCCGCGAGGAGGATGTGGAAGGACCGCGGGAATTATGGACGGTATTTAAACTTAAAGTTGAATATCTCGGAACTTCATTCATTAATGTCGCTTGCTCGTAAGTAGGCGGTTGATCGTCCCACCTCAATGATTTTAAATATCTTCTTTCTTGTCGTCTTTTATCAAGAGCACGTAAAACAATGACCATAGGTCCAACTACGAGCATAGCTGCACCAACAGCGACCATAGCAATGGCGGCCGCAGCACCGCCGGCATTCGCACGAGTACGTATTTTTTTTTCCTTTCCCCAATTAGTCGTTGCAGTTGAACTTAAAGTTTTACCAGGATCAACGACGGTATTATCGTAATCTTCGGTTTTATTCGACTGATATGACGAATCATAGACGTCACGTTGCGTGCTCGTTTCACTTGAGTTAATCAAATCGTTCTTCTTTCTTTCTCTTTCTTCTTTATCTTTTTCTTCTTCTTCTTCTTCTTCTTCTTCTTTTTTTTTCTTCTCTTCCTTGAGTTCGTTCAATTTCTTTGTTATTGAATGCCCATCATTAATATCTTCAATAACATTATTTTCAAAGTGATTACGTTCATTCGTCGCACTCGAACGTCGGTTCCAATGTCTTTCCGACATATCGTTTTCCTTTTCCTGATATAATTTTAAATTGACGGTTAAATCTTTTTTATATTTCGTAATATCATTAAAAATATCATCTTTATCCGCCGTTCTCTTTGTTTTATCATTTAAGTATCTGATCGTCGCATCATTTCTTTCCTAAGAGAAAATTTGAAATCACGATATAATGTATAATTGTTACATTGAAATAATATCCATTATAGAAATTATATTTGAAATTTTACTTTTGATGTTTTAACAAAAAATTAATTTATGTATTTTACACGTGTAAATGAATGAATGAATAAATGAATGAATGAATGAACGAAGGAACGAACGAACGAACGACGTTATACAATATTGCACGATATTAATACAATTACTTATAAATATAATGCGTACTTACGTACGAGGTTTCATAAAAGTTTCATATAGGAATCTAATCTCGATTCATACCGTAGACATTTTTTTCGACCGACATTGCGACATTAAACCGATATTAAAACGCAAATCTTCCGTATATTATATTTCGTCGTATTTTCAATTTCTTCGTGAAAAATACATATATAGATATTCTTTATATCATCGCTATTACATACATATATATATATGTGTGTATGTACTTATATATATATATAAATTATGTACCTGTGTATCGTCTTTTGTTTCTATTGTGGACTGACTTCGCAAGGAGGTTACGCCTTTTTGAAGAAGAACTATGCCAACTGAGATCCAAGCTGTGAACTGTAGAACGATCACTAGCTTCGAGGCACAATTGTTCGATCTCGAATATAATGGCATTTTGATGTTTTCGAGAGCCGAAATAGTAATCAGTTTTGCACCGTTGATTTCACTGTATGTAAGGACACAGAGAAAGGAACAAAGATATATACATATATTTATATATATATATACATATACATATACATATACATACACATACACATACATACGTAACATATACATATTATAATATTACACATATGTGTATTTATGTATGTATGTATGTATGTGTGTGTGTGTACGTGTATGTGTACATATATATTTATCAATTTAAAAAAACTTTGACATATCTCTTTTGATGAGAAAAGATAATATATGTGCAGATATTTTTAAGCCAGCCCAAGTGATTATCGAGAACATCATGCAGATATTTTTTTTTTTCACATATTTATTATATCATTAATTGTGCATACTTGAAATTAAGCGTTCTGTGCCATAAATACAAAATAAATTGTTTATTTACGATTAGTATATAAATTAACTTAACAGATTATACATGAGAAAATAATTGCGATTAATATCTACGATTAAACTACGATTCTTTTATTATTTATTATTATAACAGAAGAAATTCACGAGTAATATATAATACCTTTTAGATCTAAATACGTATAAACAAAATAAAAGGCTTTCTAAATTCTAATCAAATCAAGGACATAACATTCCGTTCCGCTATCGTTAATGGCGATATATACTTACATCGATCGAACGATTCAATCAAAACAGCGAATGTCGAATAATATTGTCGTAG
Organism: Vespa mandarinia; assembly: GCF_050613455.1. Classification (NCBI taxonomy): domain Eukaryota; kingdom Metazoa; phylum Arthropoda; class Insecta; order Hymenoptera; family Vespidae; genus Vespa; species Vespa mandarinia. Next base: position 1,436,672 of record NC_140829.1, on the reverse strand, counting down.
ATGATATAAAATCCCGGAATGAAATAAAATTGAACCATTCGTATTGTACGAGAAATCGTTTTTAAAAATTCTTCCGACTGTTGTATACATATATATGTATATATGTATATATATACATATATATAAATATACACAGTGAACGAATACGAAACTCTTCGACCGTTTAACAAAAGTATCTAAATAACAAATTAACAAGAAGTATCGCGAGTCATCCCGTGAAACAAACAATTTGTTTATCTACGTATTTATCGAATTAACAATGATATATTAAACACTGATTATTAATTTTCTATAGCTTATACTATACTAAAACCATCACCGACATATTATATTCTCATTTCAATATATTAGTTACAATATTGACGTCGAAACTGACAACGTTGTCGTCATCGTCGACAACGACGACGACAACGACGACGGCGACGTCGTCATCGTTAACGACGCGTCGTCTCGCTACCGTTACTCTTTCCTCTTATCGTTACTAAAGCTCGACGTCAACATGATAAACGTGCAGAAAATGAAAAAAAAAGAAGAGAAAAAAGAAAGAAAGAAAGAAAGAAAGAAAGAAAAGAAAAAAAAAACAAAAAAAAAAGAGAAGAATAAATCTTTGAACGATCTCATTATACGTCATACATTACATACATATATACGTACTTACGTAGAGAGAGATAGGTATATACATACATACATACTTATATCACATACATACATCATCATACATACATACATACTTGCATGCATATGTAACCGAATACGCGACGCACGATCAGATGTTCGCTCGTGAGAAGGTACATTGCCGTATACGTTGTGCAGTACGTAACGATCGCACGCAGTACATTATTCGATTGGGTTAAACACATATGACGTTGTCAATTGTTGTAATTGTTGTTATTATTATTGTTGCTGTTGTTGTTGTTGTTGTTGTTGTTGTTGTTATAGTTGTTCTTGTTACAGTTGTAGTTGTAGTTATAGCAGTTGTTGGCTGTTATAAGGATGTTCTTTCTAAATGTACGATATAAGAAAAAAAGGAAAAAAAAATTAAATAAAAAGAATGAATAAATAAATAAATAAATAAATAAATAAATAGAATGGATATTATCCGTAATCACGAGGTTTCGCGACGAACACGGCGTGACCAACGTAAACGTTAAAGCAAATGTAATGCGACTGGGTATGAATCATTGGCCCTGGCTCTGCATGATTAAAAGAGACTCCCCACCGACACCCCTCGCCATTACCGTGCCAGTGCTCACGGCAACGTTTTTGTTACGGCATCGTCATCCTCGTCGCCATTATTATTATTATTATTATTATTATTATTATTATTATTATTATTTATTTCATCCAAACAGGTCGTAAACAATATATGAATTTATTATTATTAAACGAAATGTTGGACCTTGATAAGACATTTAGTTTTCAATTATATAATTTCTATTTATAAATGTAATAGTTTCTGTCTCTCTCTCTCTTTTTCTTATTCTTTTTCTCCCATAAGTGACGAAATAAACCGGTTTCAAATCCATCGGATTTCTGTCTTATCGTCTGAAGATGGATTACCTGTTTGGATATAAAATTTACATTTTCTTTTTTCCTATTTTTCTTTTTCCTTTTTTATCACTCCATTTACGTGTGTTATATGATAATCGATTACGTTAACATTACTTAATTT